>NC_039358.1:95914116-96068437 GCF_003573695.1 Papaver somniferum
TGCTTGTGCCCATAAAAAGTCACGGAGCCACCCATTAATAGTAATGGAACTCTGCGCAAAGTTTCCTCCCGTGATATGAGTTACCACTCCTTGATCGTTTATACTACCCCAAATATCTGACTGCATTTTCCAACCGAAATGGAATATTACTACCGAAATTGCATTGTACATCCATAATAGACCTAAGAAGACATGATCCCAGGCGGATACTTGACATGTCCCCCCTCTTCCAGGTCCGTCACAAGGGAAACGAAAACCCAGATTTGCTTTATCAGGTATCAAACGGGAACTACGAGAAAATAGAACACCTTTCAGTAGTATTAATATTGTTACATGGATCGTAAATGCATGAATGTGATGTACCAAAAAATCCGCGGTTCCTAATGGAATAGGTAACAAAGCTACTTTACCGCCTACTGCTACTAAACCACTACCCCCTAAGTCAAGATGGTGCTTGTTGTTGCACCAGGAGCTGTTGCACCAGGTGCTAAAACGTGAGTTTTTTGTACCCATTGAGCAAAGACGGGTTGTAATTGAATTGCGGTATCTGAAAACATATCTTGCGGATGCCCTAAAGCGCTCATGGTATCATTATGAATATACAAACCAAAACTGTGAAAGCCTAGAAATATACATGCCCAGTTGAGATGCGATATGATTGCATCGCGGTGCCTAAGGACACGATCTAATTGATCGTTGTATCGAGTAGTTGGATCATAATCTCTTACCATAAAAATGGATGCATGTGAAGCAGCACCAACTATGAGAAATCCACCGATCCACATGTGATGTGTGAACAACGAAAGTACTGTACCATAGTCAGTAGCGAGATATGGATAAGGAGGCATGGCATACATATGGTGAGCTACAACAATGGTTAAAGATCCTAACATAGCTCAATTTAGAGATAATTGAGCATGCCATGACGTTGTTAGGATTTCATAGAGCCCTTTATGGCCCTGGCCTGTAAATGGACCTTTATGAGCCTCTAAAATATCTTTCAGGCCATGAACAATCCCCCAGTTAGTCCTATACATGTGACCGGCTATCAGGAAAAGAATTGCAATAGCTAAATGATGTTGTGCAATATAGGTCAGCCATAGACCTCATGTTACTGGATCTAATCCTCCACGAAAAGTAAGAAATTCGGCATATTTTGACCAATTCAAGATGAAAACGGGGTTGTTCCCTCGGCAAAACTTGGATAAAGTTGAGCCAAAATATCCCGGTTCAAGATAAATTCATGGGGAAGTAGGATCTACTCCAGCGTCTAGAAATTGGTTAATTGGTAAAGAGACATGTATTTGGTGTCCCGCCCAAGAAAGAGATCCAAGTCCTAGTAACCCCGCTAAATGGTGATTCAACATGGATTCTACATCTTGGAACCAAGCCAACTTTGGAGCAGCACTATGATAATGGAACCAACCAGCAAAAAGCATTAACGCCGTAAAGACCAATGCACCAATTGCAGTATAATAGAGTTGTAATTCACTAGTTATTCCAGACGCTCTCCAAATCTGAAAAAACCCAGAGGTTATTTGTATTCCTCGGAAACCACCACCCACATCACCATTCAATATTTCTTGGCCCACGATTGACCAAACCACCTGAGCACTGGGTCTAATGTGAGTAGGATCGCTTAGCCATGCTTCATAATTGGAAAAACGGGCAACGTGGAAATACATGCCACTCAGCCAAAGAAATATGATGGAGAGTTGACCGAAATGGGCACTAAATACTTTTCGGGAGATATCCTCCAAATCACTGGCATGGCTATCGAAATCGTGAGCATCGACATGTAGGTTCCAGATCCAAGTGGTAGTATCAGGGCCTTTAGATATTGTTCTTGAGAAATGACCTGGTCTGGCCCATTCCTAGAAAGAAGTTTTTACGGGATCCCGATCCACCAAAATTTTAACTTCTGGTCCGGCGAACGAATAATGATTGAGTCCTCCTCTTTCCGGACAACACATACAAAGAGACCTGCCAACAGTCAAGTAATTAGTGAACTTCTGAAATCTATTTATAATTAGTTCCTTTCCTTCCTATCTCCCAGCTATTTATTTTGTTTAGTTATTTACTAGAGCAATTATGATCTGGAAGTCGGTCCGGGGCAAGTGTTCGGATCTATTATGACATATCCATGAGGCGCTAAACGGACCTTTATAATATTTGAAAATCCTTTCCCAGCTTCGACTTGACACAAAAACTCTTTTTTTTTGTTTTTTTTTCATATGCAAATTACAGGTGCTTAGATGGAGCTGCTTCGTATCTTACATGGAACTATAACTATTGCTCGATTCCAAATCACTTCATTGGGGCAGTCATGAATAAGACCCCAATATCCACATTCAAAGGCTTTTTTAGTTTGAATAGCAAAAGGGGATGTATGATGTACTGTAGTCGGGTATCGTTTATGCCCACGAGGTACTAGACGAAATAGAACAGAACAATCTTAGAAGGGATACAATGAAATTCCTTGATTAGCTCTTCCCAGAGGAAAGATCTATTTTATTTTACTGACGGATAAAAAGAGTGTTCTTATTCAAACCGCCGCGTGATCTTCAACCAATTATGCGCTTCAATATAATTACCTGGAGTAAGCGCTATAGCTTGTTTCCAATACTTAGCCGCTTGATCGGACCAAGCTTCCGCAATTTCAGAATCTCCCTGCCGAATAGCCTGTTCTCCTTGGTCGGAATAGGTGGGTCGATTCCTTCCCTTAGAACCGTACTTGAGAGTTTCCTACCTCATACGGCTCAGCGATCAATTATTTTGGTGTCCCATCTGAATCGACCCTATCTAACTAAATAATATTTTTCATAAATCTATCCCATTTTTGTTTCTCGGGTTAACCAGAAGGGGTTAATTACATTTACATAAGTTTTAAACTTGCATTTTTATTCAAAATAAATTTTATCTTTTCTCCTACCTTCAGAAAAACGAAACCCACTATCCTATCTTTTTCTGAAAGGTAACTATCTCATTTTCATTTTCATATAGAATCTTTGAAAAAGACTTTCCTCTCTAAGAAAGAAAGGACTTACTATCTTTGGGATCTGATACTACACCGCTGCTCAATACCTTAGTGGATCAACTCTTTTACATAAGTTGATTCCTAACTTATATCTCATATCATGACATAAGTAAGCAGTTTTTTCTTATTGTATCGGCCAAAAATTTCACTAATTGATCTTTACGGCGCTTCCTCTTTCAATTAGATCTTTTATCTATCCATAGAATATAGTATTATAGGCATATAATTTCTTCATTTTTTTGCTTTTATGAAGTCTCTTTTTTTGCTACAGCTAATAAAAATCGTTGCTTTGTATGATACATATGTAGAAAGCCTATCCTCTAGTATTTACTAGCGTATTTTATCTTTCTTTCCCTCTTTTTATAGTGGAGATAGTCACACGTAATGACAGATAAGGCCATATAATTAAAAGCTTCTGGTAAGAATGGATTTCGTTCTAGTGCCCGGAAATAATATTCCTAAGATTTTGTATGTTCTCCGTTACTTGTGTGGATAAGGCCTATGTTATACAGTATATAACTTCGATCATAGGGATCAATTTCTAGTCTCATAGCTTCATAATAATTCTGTAAAGCTTCCGCATAATTTCCTTCGGATTGAGATGACATCCGTTGTGGTCGTTCATTCTATTCAAAGAATCCCCGTTTCAGAACCGTACGTGAGATTTTCATCTCATACGGCTCCTCCCTTCTGTACATAATGAATGATAATAATCCATGGAACCAAAAGAATATCGAAATATTCTCATTATGAAATGGTAGGGACTAGTGTTTTTACAAGAAATATCTAGTCAGCCTTCCTGCAAGAGGTCTTTTCTTAACACTAATCGTGTTGTTGCTAGATAGAAAAGGTTACTCCAATAATTTCTTTGTCCTCAACGCCCCCTATTTCCAGGAATTAGTCACTTCAACAGTCTTTGATGGTTATATAGGTATACAAAGTACAAACAAGATGGATGTTTGTTGTCCCAACCATTCTTGTTAGTTCCGATCCCGATAAGGAAAGGTATAATTTATAACAAAGTTTTTTTGTTGATTCCTAGGTGTAGTGCTTCTTCCCCTATGCCGCCTATTGGTTGGTACTGATGGAGTAGGATTGACCTCTAATACATAAAGAACATATAGGTGTAACCTTTTGTTCAATACTAGATTAGAAAATTGAAGCATCTGAGGCTGCAACAATCGGGGATACAAAATAGAAAGAATTGTTCCATTTCCAAACTTCACCTTCAAGAAGCGTAGATTTTTTTAAGGTTTATTTCAATAAACGCGTTTCGTTTTATACCGAATCCAACCATGCGTGCCTTTACTCGTAAGATAGAGAACACTAAATAGAATCAAATTACACCATCTCTATAATAGGTAAACGCCTCTTTTTCTCCGGAAGTTGTCGGAATTATGCGTAATAAGATATTGGCCACAATTGAAGAGGTCTTATCAATAAAATTTCCATTTATCCATGATCTAGGCATAGTTCGCAATCCATTCTATAATTCTTCTCATTACCTCACATGGGAAAAGAATCCCACAAACAAAGGAATTGTACAGGAAGAAATAACATAAAAAAATACTTGTTCTAAACATGAAATTAATATTTCCTACAGATTATGATAACTCGAGAAGTTTTTTATTGGATTATGATTCAAAGAAGGAAAAAGAATAGAATAATCGTTCTATGATCAAAATACCACCCCATCCGTTTTCATATTTCGAGTTGTTATAATCGGTTGGTCGTACGTATACTGCAAAAATAAATATGAATGGCTCGCTATTCACCCAATTTCTGGGTCATAATCATAAATTTTGTAGGAGAGATGGCCGAGTGGTTGAAGGCGTAACATTGGAACTGCTATGTAGGCTTTGGTTTACCGAAGGTTCGAATCCCTCTCTTTCCTTACCTTTGCCTAATTCAAGAGCGTTATTGACCACAATGGATCAAATAACAAACAAACAAGGAATAGGATTATTCCAAGAGGTAGACATTTCTTTGAAATGAATTCTCTATTCCTAATTGGGGTGGTACGAAAAATATTGATAAAGGCTATCCAAGACATAAAAATATCCCCGCGGATCCATTTATGATACATGAAATGGGAAAAATATCCGGATCACACCCCTTAGCTTCGGTCAATTTACTTCGGCGAAAAGGGGGCAAAAATCTCCGAATCCTTGCCTTGCTATTTGAGTTAGGTTCAAGTCTGACGGGAATAATATTTTACGACCAGCAATTCGTTTATTTTCAAGCCGACCCACTTACTATCTATTATTTGATTGACTAACCCTTTATATTGGGATGAATGAAGAGTCAAATATTTTGGCAATTCTTCATGGGAGGATGAATCAAGATAATTTTGAATCAGAGCTTTGGATTTTTGTTCATCCCTCGTCGTAATAATATCTCGGGTTTGCAGCGATAACTTGGTATATCTACTATATGTCCATTAACTAAAATATGTCTATGGTTAACTAATTGCCGAGATCCAGGAATGGTCGAAGCCATACCCAATCAAAAAAGTATGTTATCCAAACGCATTTCAAGTAATTGTAGTACAACTTGACCAGTTGACCCTTTGGATTTTCCGGCGATACGAACATATTTAAGTAATTATCGCTCTGTCAGACCGTAATGAAACCGCAATTTTTGTTTTTCTTCTAGACGAATACGATATTGAGACTTTTTCCCAGAACGCGATTGATTTCTAATATCATTTCCGGCTTTAGGTCTTTTACTAGTTAGTCCCGGTAAATCCCCCAGACGGCGTATTTTTTTGAAACGAGGCCCTCGGTAACAAGACATAAAAACTCCTTTTTTTATTTACAGAATAAACCTAAATTAAGACTGAACTAAACGATAAACGAAAAAATATACTGAAGTTAAATACTGTACTACAAAGAAAAATGAGATGAATTATATCAATATTCAGACTCTTTTGTATATATAGCAAGGTAAGGAGACTTTGTCTTAATTTGTTCTGTAGAGATCTAACCAACCGCTCGAATCTGTTTTTTATTCATAGTTGGAAGTTCTTACGACATAATAGATCCGCTATTTTTGAGAAAAGGAAAGAAGTCTTTTCAATATTCCTTGAGTTCAAGGAGACATTATTAATCATGTAATAAAGTATAAAATAGAACAAAGAGAGAAAAGCCGGCTATCGGAATCGAACCGATGACCATCGCATTACAAATGCGATGCTTTAACCTCTGAGCTAAGCGGGCTCACATAACAAAAATTGTGTTGTGCATAGGAATTCAGTCAACTACTTAGCTCTTAGCTATTCAAAATAGATAATGAATATGAATAGAGAAAAAATGAATACTGAATAGAATGTTATTCTATAACAATATAATATAACATACGAATTAATATAACGATAAATAGAGTGATATATGATATCAGAATTTTCAATGAGAAGAAATTCTACATTTTTCTTTTCCATGATTCTCTTTTATATTTATAATTTATATGAATATGATTATCAATATCTTTATTCTAAATTATTAGAAATTAAGAAAAAATATGGCATTCTAAAAAAAGAATCGAAAGTTCAAGTATTTAAAATCGGGTAGGAAAAGTGCGAGGAAGAGAGGAATATATATGTGGTATATATCCATCCATATTGAATTGCGGATACATCAATGATAGAATAATTTCTGATTAAACCAAATTAGGTCCTTCAATATATAAAAAGGAGTAAATAAGAAAGAAATAAAAGAAATCAAAGAGGAGTAAAGAGATAAACTTTTTAGATAGATAAGCTGTATCTAATGAATTCAACGGTTAACGGTTCCAGCATAAACGAAAGAAAGAAGGGGATGGCATCCCAGCGAGATCTTCTACTCAAACTAAAAAGGGGATATGGCGAAATCGGTAGACGCTACGGACTTGATTGAATTGAGCCTTGGTATGGAAACCTACTAAGTGATAACTTTCAAATTCAGAGAAACCATGGAATTAAAAATGGGCAATCCTGAGCCAAATCCTGTTTTCAGAAGAAAAAATTAAGGGATTTCTGAAAGCGAGAATAAAGAAAGGATAGGTGCAGAGACTCAATGGAAGCTGTTCTAATGAATGGAGTTGACTGCGTTGGTAAAGGACTCCTTCTATTCAATTTGAATTTAAACTCCATAAAGAATGAGGGATAAACCTACGATACGTACGTATACGTACTGAAATATCAAAGATTCTATTAATGTCGCCCTAAAAAAATTTTTACATAAAAAAAGGAATAATTTTTGTGAATCTATTCCAAGTTGAAGGAAGAATCGAATATTCAGTAATCAAACCATTCACTCCATAGTCTGATATATCTTTTGACAAACTGATTAATCGGACGAGAATAAAGATAGAGTCTCGTTCTACATGTCAATATCAATACAGACAACAATGAAATTTATAGTAAGAATAAAATCCGTCGACTTTATAAATCGTGAGGGTTCAAGTCCCTCTATCCCCACAAAAAGACCCGTTTTACTCCCTAACTGTTTATTTATACTTCTACTCTTTTTTCTTTTCCGCAGCGCCCGAAAATTAGCTATATTTCTCATTCACTATATTATGTCACAAAAGGATCGGAGCATAAAAGCCTCTCTCGTATCACAAGTCTTGTAGTATATATGTACAACGGAAACTCTATGATCAAGGAATCCCTGTTTGAATCATTCACAGTTCACATCATTATATTCAACTCTAAAAGTTTTCTTTTTTGAAGATTCCGGAAATTCCAGGGCATGGGTAAGATTTTGTAATGCTTTTTTATTCTCTTGAATTGACATATACCCAAGTCCTCTAGTAGGATGGGGATGGTGCCTCAAGAAGGGTTGGGATAGCTCAGTTGGTAGAGCAGAGGACTGAAAATCCTCGTGTCACCAATTCAAATCTGGTTCCTGACATTGAGTATCTACTGTTAAGTTCCTGCCATTGAGCATCCATTATTAACCACAGGTTAATAATAGATACTCATACAAATTCGATATGAATCAGCATACATACATGCTTTCTTCTGAATGTCTAGAGAGAGAAAATCCTAGCCTTTTTCTTAAAGTCTATATAAAAAAAGGAAAAGAATAAGGGAAAAGAAAAAATACAGGTTGAGTAAGAAATTAGGCTAAAGATAAGAAGTGGGATTTATTATATGGATCTCGTCGTTCTTTTTTTGATTATATGGCATGGCGGGTTCCTCCTAACATTCTAAATATTAATAGTGAAAAAAGGAATTACAATATGAAGTTAGTTGCTTCTAAAAACCCAAGACTATATATAGTCTCGAGGGGTGTGGAAAGATCCAACTAGACAATGTGAAATTAAGATCCAGTACAAGTGGAATCCTATCCTCTTTTATTTTCTTCGTTTTTTTTTTCATATTCCATTTCGTTATTACCCTTACGTGACTTTCGAGAGCCTATCTAAGTGATGTGCGCGGTACAAAGTTCATGGTACAGAACTCATTTTATTCATCTTATTAGCCCGGCTCGCCCGAAATAAATGGAATATCTTCCAAATTTTGAAATCTCAATGAGGACCCATTTTTTTGCGCATCCATATCCATATATAGGAAAAAGAGTTCGATTACTCTAGAAGAGACTGTAAAAAAATTCCTTGGATATCTCGCGACGTAAAAAGAAAATTAGGTTCTTACCATTCAATGAGCATCTTATATTTCATAGAATTTTGAAGCAATATAATCCTTACGTAAGGGCCATCCTATCCAACTTTCAGGCATCAAAATACGTTTCAGGCGTGGATGATTATCATAAGAGATTCCCAACATATCATAAGATTCCCGTTCTTGGAAATCCGCACTTTTCCAAACCCAAAAAACAGATGGAATTCTGGGATTTATCCTTGGGGCAAATACTTTTATGCATACCTCCTCTAGCTGATCCACACCATACTCTATTCTCGTAAGATGATACACACTAGATAAGAGTCCGCCTGGTGCTACATCATAGGCACACTGAGAGCGTAGATAATTGTAACCATATACATATGAAATGACAGCAATGGAATGCCAATCCTCGGGCTTTATTTGTAAAGTTTCGACTCCTTGGTAATCGAAGCCTAAAGATCTATGAACTAACACATGCTTGACTAGCCAAGCAGACAAACGACCCTGCATTTTTTTAATCTCTCTCGGATTTTCATTTGTATAAGTAGTTTACGTTTACGACGAAGTTTTTGAAAATTGAAGTG
Organism: Papaver somniferum; assembly: GCF_003573695.1. Classification (NCBI taxonomy): domain Eukaryota; kingdom Viridiplantae; phylum Streptophyta; class Magnoliopsida; order Ranunculales; family Papaveraceae; genus Papaver; species Papaver somniferum. Next base: position 95,923,346 of record NC_039358.1, read on the forward strand.
AAGGGCATTTGCTAGTCTTCTGCACAAAAGAAAAGCAGTCTCCCTAATTCACTTATTCATGGGAAGATACTGAACTTTGGTATTTTAAAAATGTTTCATAAGGTATCTCTGAAGTAGATCGCGATTGATAGAGTAATCCTTGATCATAATTTCCATTATGCGTGATACGTCCAACATAAAACTTGTGAGTGGTAGTAAAACATCGATTATTATGTTGAGACCCAAATATATCTTCGTAGATTTCTCGAGATACCTTCTTATGAAGTTTTGTTATAGCATCGATAACTGCCTCCGGTTTAGGCGGGCAACCCGGCAAATAAACATCCACAGGAATTAGCTTATCAACTCCTCGAACAGTACTATAAGAATCAGTACTGAACATCCCCCCTGTAATAGTGCAGGCTCCCATAGCACTTACATATTTTGGTTCAGGCATTTGCTCATATAATCTTACTAAAGAGGGAGCCATTTTCATTGTTACTGTGTCGGCTGTTAAAATTAAGTCCGCTTGCCTAGGACTCGATCTTGGTACCAAGCCATAACGATCAAAGTTGAAGCGCGAGCCTATTAATGAAGCAAATTCAATAAAGCAACAACTGGTACCATACAGAAGCGGCCATAAACTGGAGAGTCTTGACCAATTTGAAAGATCATTTGATGTAGTTGAAATAACTGAATTTTGGGTTCTTTGATCAAGTACCGGAAACTCAATGGAATTCATAATTGTCTCAATGTCATTTTTTTCTTGGGCTTTTTACAAAAATAGGCCCGTTTTTTTGGTGCTTTTCATTTCTAGGCCACTTTTTTTATTTATTGCTAGACTAGGCAAGTTTTGACCAAAAGTGATGGATGGAAAGTTAGCTGCAGTTATCTTCCAGCTGTCCATATCTTCTTAGCTAAAAAGACGTTTTAGTCCTTCAAATCTATTGAACATTCAGTGCTTGCTGAACTCATTGAATTGCCTGAGCATGCATCATCAGTAAAGAAGCAACGCTGCACCGGTCGGAATGAATGCAACAGACATTACAGAAAAGTACGAAGAATGGGAATGACATTGAGACTGAAGGCCCTTTTTGCCTTCTGAATAGTGACATAGAATGGGAACATGGCCCTAACCCAGACAATTGCCTAACCTAAAGCTTACAATTTAGTACAGTATTTGCCTTCTGCATAACTATTATGCATAACTGGTTATGCGGTAAAAACAACTATGCATAACTGCGTAACTTATCATGCATAACTTGTTATGCAATAAAATCAAACATGCTGAACTGTGTAGCTTACGATGCATAACTGGTTATGCAGTAAAATCAACTATGCAGAACTGCATAACTTATTATGCATAACTTGTTATACAGTAAAAACAACTATGCATAACTGCGTAACTTATCATGCATAACTTGTTATGCAGTAAAATCAACTATGCATAACTGCGTAGCTTATTATGCATAACTAGTTATGCAGTAAAATCAACTATGCATAACTGCGTATCTTATCATGCATAACTGATTATGCAGTAAAAACAACTATGCCGAACTGCATAACTTATTATGCATAACTGCTTATGCAGTAAAATCAACTATGCATAACTGCGTAGCTTATTATGCATAACTGGTTATGCAGTAAAATCAACTATGCAGAACTGCATAACTTATTATGCATAACTTCTTATGCAGTAAAAACAACTATGCATAACTGCGTAACTTTGACTGCATGACAAGTTATGCATTGTTTAGAGTATCTGCATAACCTGTTATGCATATAAAGTTATGCCTTCCCTGATGAGTGTTATTAAATCATGTTGCAATTCCAGGAGAACTTTAGAGATGAGTACAGTGCAATGGAGTTGGAACTCTGTGAAATCGAAACTAAAAGATTGAGTCGAAAAGATCTACATTGATCGATAACCAAATAGACAAGACAGACATCAACTTGGGAATAATGGTAGTTACATCCATAATATTCAATAACCAAATAGACAAGACAGACTTGTTTTTGCTTCAAAACTCAATATTGCAAACAAAGCACGATGTGCATTTTAAGGCACTTAATCATGCTTCTTAAGGTCATAACCAGGGGTAAACTGGTACACTTAACTTAGCCATAATTTCAGTACATGATATAACTAAAATAGTAAATCCTGATTAGAAGTACTTACAGCATAGAAAACTGCAACTAACTCAGATGGTGTCAATGTCCAGACAGTATTTCCATCGGTGGCAGATATTCCAGCAATACCATAAACATTGCACCAAAAAAGTATGAGTATGCAGTCACAAAAAGACTTGCCGGATACTTCAGTAGCATCGGAGCCTGGAATATGTATGCCATATACAAATCAGTATATACAACTTCAAATACACATCTTGGTTCATTCTCAGTTTCATAACCATTTCAAAATCATCTCACCAAACCCATACTTCCTGCAACATCTCATTCATTCAGGCCATCCCATAACACCTACAGTTTCATCTACACAAACAAAACCACCATTCTCTAGCTATCAACACCACCAATCTACGGTTCATGCATCTCATACAATCCTTTCACTGAGAAGAACAATTACCTCAAGATAAATCCATTCCAGCAAATATAATTCAATTCTTGTTCTTTCTTAACTGGATTCTGCAATTCTTCTCAAGGCTACAACATCCCACCAAATTATTTCATCCAACACCAAAATACTCCCATCATCACCAACAGTTCTCAATCTTCATAACAAATTCTATCGAACCCTTCTCTCGGTTTCCTGACTTCAATCAACTCCAGCACCACCACCAATCTTCTTTAATCTTGAATTACTCTTCATTGTTTCCATCAATTCAGCATCAACAGCTTCTACATACTCTTCTCATATAACTGAAATCACCAGCAAACCCTAATTCTTTGATTCATCTTCAGGACAGCTTCAATCAAACATCAATTAGAACAAACCCATTTTCTAACTTCTTCTTATTCATCCTCAAATTAAACTCTGATTCCATTTCTCAGAAACCGTAACTCAATTCCCAACTATTCTCCCAGAACTGCTTCATATCATCAATTCATCAACAACCCCTCTTTTCCTCATCCATTAAGATCTCAATTCATTTCTCAATTTCATGCCAAACCCTAACTCTGATTTTATCAGATTAATCCCGAAACCGTAAAATCTCTAATTTATTTTCTTCATAAACCTCAACCACACCATCTTCTTCAACAATCATACCACCTCAACATTTGATGTACTTAGATAGACATAACACACGACTCGCAGAGAGTCAGCAGAAAACAAACGGAGGATGATATCAGCAGAATCATTCAAAACCAGCACCAAGAACCCAATTTCAGTTCGAATTCAACCCTAGTCTTAGATTATCGAAACCATCACTGCCAAACACCATCAATACTTTCTTCACAAACTGAACCTTAATCTACTTTGCTTCTCAATTTCTATCAAACCCTTTTTCTTCACTAATGAGCAGAAGAAAGAAAACGGAAGGAGAAGAAAACAAAGAAGAAGAAGATAAGAAGAAGAAGAATGAATGAGATCGAACACGTGACTGACACACACGTGTGAAGGACATTTCAGTAATCTTACCACATGTATCAGATCTCCCTATATGATATTTTGGCGAGATATTGACAAGTCAACGCGATAAATTGACCGAGATGGTTAAAGTTGATGGAATCCGTTTAACTTGCCTAGTTTTGCAAGAAATAAAAAAAAGTGGCCTAGAAATGAAAGTGAGGGTCCAGACGAGGCCTACTTCTGCATATAATCCTTTTTTCTTCTTTTTTCTTTTTATTGTCTGAATATTCAGGAGCTAATACCATTCCAACGCTCCTTTTCGCTATGCATAAACTAAACCAACAATTAGGATAAACACGAAAATTAAAGCTTCTATAAAATTGGATACACCCAATACATCGAAACTCATCGCCCATGGGTAAAGAAAAACCGTTTCAACATCAAAAACAACAAAAGCCAGAGCAAACATATAATAATGCATTCGGAATTGTAACCAAGCGTCGCTCATTGGTTCTATGCCTGATTCATAACTAGAAAGTTTCTCCGGTCCTTCGCGAGTCGGGGCTAAAACCCCGGAAATGAAAAAAGCCAAAATAGGAATAAGACTTGATATTATTAGAAATGCCCAAAAAATGTCATATTCGTAAAGCAGAAACATAGATGCACTCCTATGAATGTGGAAAAAATATATACCGTATTCCTCGATTCGATCTGGAATTTGAATTAAGCTATAACTGTTTAGTCGAAATACCAATGAATTTTGATTGAACTCCCCAGTTCTTTTTGTTGTGGGTCATTCTTGTTTCAAGGTTCATCGAGTGGAGTCCTATTTTCACTTATTTCAATTCCATTTCGATATGCTAGAGACATATTATGCTCTTATTACAAACTTATCGTTTTTATCTTGCATCAGATTTTCTCTAAAAAAAAGAGAAAAAAGAATTACATATTTTTTTAGTTATAATTTATTGAAAATTTTTATTAAGATTAAATTAAGATACTATTAAGAATATTAAGAATTCTATATGGATGTTATATATTTTATGAATATTCATATAATAAAACCGAAGGGTATTGGTTTATTTTTTCCATTAAGATCCAATCCAGTTAGAGGATTGTTGTTTCTATTGATTAGATACGAAAACTGAATGCATCGCCCTATTCTATTTTTTATCCTAGTTCTAGACTTAATGGATTTTATTCAATGCCTTGAATTGAGAGAAACCCTTACATATGACAATCCTAGGGTTTTATCCCCAATTTACCTTTTTTTAGTATGTAATACCTCGACCTGCAACCCGTCTCCCCAAAAAAGAATCGGGTTATGAAATTAAAGCTCGAAGTCTTAAAAGAAGAATCTAGAATATCGGTCTGTAGTACTTGACTTGAAATGGGTCTGAAAAGGCGGGAATACTTATTAATGTAATAAAAATTAGTTTTAAAGTAAGACCAACCACTGGGTTAGCCTTCATGCAAAAAAATATTTATTTTGAACGAACCCTACACAACGAAGTATATCACAACGGGAAAGTAAGCCGAATCCTAAATAATTTACATAATAAACTTCTTCTAATCGAATCGCGCTTTATCAAATCTAATGATTCGACAGACCAAATCCCCCAAACAACTCATGGAAATAGACAGGGATGCAAACACTAATAGAGTTAGGAAACATTCATTATCTCTGAAACAACGAATTGAGTTCTGCTCCCGAAAAAACGATGAGTTGGGGGCTAACTCGTCCAAGTGCAAAAAGGAGACCTCAACCTTCTTGCATAAAGTCAGCATCGGTAGAATTGGAATGGTGAGCAATTGGGTTGGGGTATATTGAGATCTATAAAAAGATATTTTGTACAAAAAGAAAAGGAATATCACAAACCTTTTGATCCTGGATAGGAAAACAGGAAAAATTTGTGTGTAATTCATCCACAAAGAAGAAAGGACGGGTTTTTTTTATCCGAGATCAAAAAAATACTGATTGGGCCCAATGAAATGAATTTTTTTCAATCTTATGTTCATAATAGAAATAACCTGTATCGTAACGGTACTTACATGATTTGATATTAGAATTGTTGATTTTTTTTTTCTTTCCAATCACTCAAATTCATAAAAAATTTAAAAATTCATATCAAGCAAGTATCTTAATACACATAAAATTAACACATACACAACAATAATAAATCAACTGCCAAATTCCTTAGCTAATATGATTCACTTATCATCGCATTCATATGTACACAAATATAACCTATATGCCATTTTTATAATTTGAGTTGTTTTCGTAGATTATGATTTTTATAATTAATAAAACTACAGTGTCGCTACAGATACCACGTATTGAAAATGCAAATGTGTGCACTTCCTCAAAATCGGAGTACACATATTTTATTACCGGGCTGTTGATGGTGGTTTTTAGTTCAGGGTTAAATTTGTAAAATCTTGCATTCAATGTACCGTCACTCTGCAAAGAAACGGAGCCATGTAAAAGTGATGAGTTTCAACCTCTCCACTGACACATTACTGAGCAGTTCGATATATTTACATGAAATTTATCCAAACTGGCGCATGTAGCAACAATCCCAGATACTCTGTAAATTTCAACACCTTGCTTATGTTATTCCCTAATATAAGACCCTCTGGGTACTTTTCCTGTGTTATGTTCCCCGACAGAACCCTTAATATCGGTATGGCATGACGGATTTGTGTTCATTCACAGTAAAGTAGCACGGATTTCCAAGTACCAAAGTTAAGGCCATTGCACAAAACGCTCAGACAGAAAGCACACTGCACTCTTTAAATAAGGAATTTTGTGGCAGCACACAAAATCCAATTAATTTTGTGATAACTCACAAAAAACTCATGAACCTGACTAATTTGCAAAATTAGAGCTTTTTGCGCCCTGCGCAGTATATTAGACCTCGTTGGTCGAAATTACGCTTAAGCAACCAAGCAATTGATCCATCGCGGATTAATAGGTGCAGAGTCCTGCCCAAGATCAGAAAACAAAGAGTAGCGGAGCCGCGGAGAAGGAGCAACAATGAGAGGAAGCGTGGCCACACCACAGGCCAGCCGGTGCCACTTGTCCACGCCCCATGTTACCTAACCGACCCTACTCCTTTGTCGGCCAATCAGGTCGCCTTAAACCTGCCACACTCCCACGAGTTGTGGATTGGCCCATACTTTCCCTCCCCCTTTCCATCGACCAAGCAGGTCGCCTTAAATCCGCCACGGCGCACTGGAAGTGTGGCCACGCCCTTGCTTGTCGGCCCCCCTTTCCATCGACCAATCAGGTCGCTCTAAAAGCGCCACACGCATTTATAATGAGGCCGTCCCCATGTTGCTTGTCGGCCCCCCTTTCCATCGACCAATCAGGTCGCTTTAAACTTGCCACACTTACACCAGAAGTGTGTCCACGCCCGTGTTTTGGTCGGCCCTCTCTTTCGACCGATCAGGTTGCTCAAAACCTGCCACAGTATTAAAAAAGAGATGTAAAAATTGGCTTCCCAAAAGTTGCGCCAATGCGCTAACTAACATGCCAAACGTTCATGCCTAACATGCAAGACGTTCCACTTTGCCATAAAAGCATGCCGAACGTGGCAACATACCATAAATAGTGCACTTACATGCCAACCCATCTTTTGTCTGTGGCCAACGCCATAACAGACTTCAATGTGGTTATCCTAACCAGAAACACGACCCCACATGGTCGAAACCCTAATTTCCATTCGCGGTGCAAATTATGCCACTTCGGGTCCACAACATGCCACGAGTCGTGTGAGACCCATGAAACCCTAAAAAAGACGCCATATCATAACTCGCCTGACGAACTTTTGGAAAGTTTTATGCGACCAGCCAAGACGTGCCTAATAGATTCACATGCTATTTTCTTGCGGCAAGACTCTTGACTTTGACTTGCCGCACGTAGCAACCTGCTACACGTTTTCCACGAAAACACTCGAGACATCAAACATGTCACAAACTGTGGGATACTCATCATGGTATTGGTCTGGCGGTTTACAGCGTGCGGCGTGCAATACGCCTGTTATAAGAAAGTGTCATGAAGCGGGACAATTAGTGGCGGCAAGAAGTAACGGGTGTAAACGGATCCACTTCCTTCATCATGGAAGCATGGGTTTCTAACGGATATACGTTACTCCACTCTTCCGTCACCCAATATTTCTCACTTCCTACGAGACCAGGGTACGTTTTATTACGACTTGTATAAATAAGTTTCACCTATTTCCACCAGACAACAAGTTTTTTGGTTGGCAACAATATAGTATCCAGAAATCACCAAGAACCGATAAGATTTTCACTAGGCAATCCAGTTCCACTTTCTGATACAAGTCATCAAAAAAGCCACATCTTCAGAATTAACCCTTCTGGTCTCAACACTCTCTTCGCTTCCCTCCCTAATACCAACCCTTCTCCTTCACTTTATGACCTAAGAAAGCTTGGAACGACCATTTCTTGGTTTAGGCCAGGATTGTACATATTGATCTCTCGAATCAAAAGTACTCCCGTGCAGTGCATTGTTTAGGGTATAGATTCGTTTCTCATCCACACACCCAAAATTACCAAAATCAGCAGAAACAGTTTTCACCCACAAACAATTGGCGACCATAGTGGGAGATTAATCTCTCGGTTGCAATATCAATTTCCAATTTCCAAATTTCATTTTTCAATCCCGATATCAAGATGGTAGAACTCAAGTCTGGATCAGCAACAAACCCTGAAAACACTAGCGCTAAAATTATCCTCGGTGTTAACGTTCCTTCCAATGGAATTAACACGCCGTCTGTCAACACCAGCGGCGCGGAAAATGTTTATTCAAGTGTGACACCTCCAACCATCACCAGAGCCGCTGCTACTCCACCATCAGGATGAGAGACTGGAGGAGCCAGAGGAAGTCGATCCCATATTACCATTGCTGATTTTACGGAAAGACAGGAAGTTCTTGCTAGAGCTCAGACGGGCATGGCTTCGACTCAGAAGGAGGTGCTTATTTTCCTCAAGACACTAACGGAGCGGCTACCACAATAATCACGGCAACCAAAGCCAATGAGGAACACCTTCAATACTCCTGGCGTCGATGCCTCAGCAAGGCGCACCTTTGTAGATGAAGAGGCTTGTGTTGATCTTGAACGCCCAGTAGAAAAGAATCAGCAATCCAATTTCATCACACGTGAAGATCAGGAATGACTTCTCCAAAATCGAGGCAAAGAAAATCAGCAACCCTCCTGAGTTCACAGAGACCCTCTTCCCGTCAGGAGCTGCTCGATTTCTGGGGACTCCGTCCACAAAATCGTGCAGTCTATGATGAAACATTTATGTGAGATTCTGTATTTCTCCAAGGTGCAGCGTCAAGACACATCTGCAGCCCTCGACCGCACTGTATCAGGAAAGCAGTTGTTTCCATCCAGCCAAGTCGTTTCCAAACCCCAACCTCTCTTGGAAAACACGATTGATAGATGGAACTGGGGACTCCTAACCACTTTTCACTTGAAGTATGTCGAGTTTGATAGCATGCTGATAAACGCGGCCTCCAACTTCAACATTGTAACGATCAAGACTCTAGTTGCAAGGGAAAATCAACACAGAAGAAGCATATTCTTTCCCATGAGGAGAAAAACACGACTTGACGACCAGCACTATTTGTGTGCCGTCTTCCCATATGCCATGTCGTATCAACTCGTTTTTCGAAGTCAAGGGTCAATGGAGCCCTCACTGGAGTTCTCTCCAGGAGCCGCTTCAACGTTCTATCCAGAAGTCGCTCCGCTTCAACGTTTGCTCCAGCAGCCGCTCCGCTCCAGCGTTCTCTCCATAAGCTGCTCCAGGATCCATAGCCGAAGCCTCAACATCATCTCCCAGATCCGAAGCTGAAGCTTCGGCGTTCTGCTCCATAATGAAAGAGGTTACAAACACAATAATTAATAAATTCATAATGAAAGAGGTTACAAACACGGCGATCGTCAGATGTCTATTGCTAGGATGATACTGGGATGGTTAGATCATTTGTTTGTCTCTCAAATGTTATCTAGCCGTCGGTGGATAAAAACCGCTTCTGTTTTATATTATAGACTAGGGTTTAACCGTGTCGTAACGGCACGGGATGCCTTTTCTCTATTTCGACATTGTTTGCGTTCGGCTTATTTTTGGTGGGTTTGTTTGCAGAATTACCGTTTCCAGGAATTTATAATCCTATGGGATTACAAATTCCGTGATTCATGTAAATTCCTTGTGTGTTTGGTAACTCAATTAAAATTCCTAAGATTTATAGAGTTTTCTTGTATTAAAGTCTTTGTACCGTTTGGCATTACCCTCAAATCTTAAAATTGCATATATTTAGAGTTAAAAAAAAAGTGAGTCCATAAATCCCTTGATAAGTTTCCTAGCAAATCTTAGGGGGGAGGGGTCGGACTCCATATGGAGGATTTGCTGAAAAACTGAAACCCATAGGAAACATGATTCCAAGGATTCGGGCGACCAAACATACAAAGGGAAACGTAATTCTACCAAATCCCCTGAACCCAGAAATTCCACCTTAAAAATTCTACATCCAAACCCACCAAAATTTATTTTTTCCATGGAAAATAGTTTTGATATTCAAAAAGGTTTCAGCCAGGAAAGTGATTAGTTACCTTTTTGTTTTTCTTAAGCATGTTATTTCTATTTAGTATTCCGTATGCCTAGCAATGTCGTCCCAACATGAAAATTAAAAATAAAATAAAATAGATATTATCTCGTTTACTATTTCAGCCAACCGTAATTTTAAATTTCAAATAAAATATTTTCTCTAACAATAATTATGCCTAACCTGCCAACTCAATTCCATGACGTTTATGAACTCATGGGTTCCAAAATTACTGATAACTAAGGCTCTACGGCATGAAGCAAAGACCCGTAATATTTTCCCTACTATAGACTATTCTTTTTGTGCAAATGTGAGAGTTTTATAAAATTGGAGAACTCTTGGATATTGGAAGACTGAGATATACATGTGTGAGATGAAAAATAAACTTCTAAAAGTAAATCAGAACATGTGCAAGATCAGTCCTCAATCATATTGATAACATAAAATGATAGCACAAAATGGAACAAATTCATGGATAATTTTTTTCATCAACTATGCTAAGTAGTGCATGAGTGGCCTCTTACATCTACTGTTACTCAAGTAATTTGGAACACTAAAGAACATATATAGTCATATTGATGTCTGTGTCGATATAAGTTCAACTACCTTTTGAATAAATATCATTTGTTTCGGAGAAAAATCCGACACAAACTTCTATCACCTTCAATTTGTAGAAAATACATAAGGTTTAACCAGCCTTGAGATTAAACAAATACCCCAACATTGGTCAAATAATGTCTACAAATCCGGGATCATTATAGAGTTCCAATGGGTAAAAAGGAGAGAATAACACCGGTGTTACATAGAGAATACCTTATATGTATCAAATTATGTTATCTAAACATGTATTCAAATTTAAAAAATCAACAACTTAATACAAAAACATAGAAGAACCCAAGTTGAACCAATACTTGCATAAAACAACACTTATAAGAGAATTTCATAATATGAAAATACCTTCAAAAATCGCCATTAGAGTTTTAATAGCATGCCTTATCAAGAATTACGATAGGACGAAATCACCAAATTAATGTGTGGAAAGTTCATTGGATATGTAGCAGTTTAGAGAAGTTTACAATGGTAGGGATGACGCTCCATCTAACTGTTGTTCGATTGATTATTTTATTTTTTTGAGAAGGTTTCGGTTTTCCTTGGAGAAACCGAGAGGGAGCGTTTCATTGTATTCAAAATCATTCAGAAAACCAAGCGCCAACTTGAGCACTTCTTACGGGATCTCAATACAATCATAGATTTATCTATTGAAAGGAAAAATCTTGATACTAAATATGTAATTTAGAGTAGTTATTATATAACGTGACATCCCAGTGTTTTTTATTCAAATTGTCATGTATTTTAATCGAATTTATTTTAGCATTAAGACAATCAACCGCATCTTATACTTTATAGTGTTACCCGTTTTGTAGCGGCACAAAATTAACATAGTATATTACAACTCACGAATGCCCGTCAGAACCACAAAACCACTGCATCTCTCGAACGATATTGGCGATTAATCGCAAATGTCATGTATAAAGTTGAATAAACTTAGGTATTTAATTAATTTATTCTCTAATGTTTTTTTTGCTATATTCTCTTTTGTATTGCAATTAATTTTATTTTAATACTAAAAACAATGATTCGCATGATCGATTACCAAAGATAGCAGGGGCACCATTTGACCCAATGTTCATAATCATTTTGTTATATATGGTTTGGTATCATTTAGTACCTACCTTTATTAATCGTGTCAAAAACAACCAACTACATCTTTCACAATACAATGTTACCCATCATTTTTTATTTTATTTTTGCTTCAGGGAAAAAAATAAAAATAAACACCCACCACCACTAAAACCATCCACCTCCACAATTTCTTCCACCACCACCATTGTTACCACCTCCACCATTCACCAACACCCGCTATAAATTTCACCACCCATTACTACTACCACCACTATTATATATTGAAATAATTTTTACCAACAAGCAAATGGTCTAGTGGTATGATTCTCGCTTAGGGTGAGAGAGGTTCCGAGTTCAATTCTCGGATTGCCCCATAAGTGTTTGTCTTTGTACAAACCATAAGTTTCTTTGTTTTAGAAATAATTAATACTTTTTACTTTAATTTATTGATGCAAATATGTTATGATAGATTAATTAAGGAAATATTTATGATGAAATGAAAGATTAATAAATTATTCATTATGAGGAATTAATTATAACATTTATAAAGTTTAATTTGAATAAACCATGACCATAGATTTATCTTCTCTCTAGACAAATCTTGGTCACTCTTTATCGTGCCTAACTTGTCCAAACCTTGTTTTGTATTCTAGATAACTATGATTATCGTGAGGATAAGTAACTAATGATAAATATAATTAATATAAAAGGTTGTCGGAATTAGTGTATTCCATGACTCATGGATGACAAGTTTCCTTCTAAAACCGCACCGGTTTGCGGACCCTCTTAGGATTGTCATTCTTCTTATTTAGGGTTACATACTATAGTTTTATTATTCAGTAACTACGATCACCGCTCCTGTAACTAGAGGTATAACAAAAAGGGATGCAGTAGATACCGATTACGATCACTTATACGAAGGAGTCAAATCATCAAGAATCAGAAAGGAAAAATCCTCTACAAAAGAAAAAGGTTTTACCTCAACTTGTCTTTTATCTATATGTTATAAGGATAATGATTTCAGGGATGCCGTAAAGAACTTTGTGTCCAAGAAGAATGATTTGAAATCTCGAATCAATCTCTCCATAGAGAAGATCACTCACTATGAACACATGCTGGCTCAGTCAAAAGCCACCTTATGTGAACTAAGAATGGAACTTAGTGAGTTAACTGACATTTATGAATACTTGGAGGAAATGTATGATCCCATCACCAATGAGTTCTTCAACAATGAGAAGGAATTCTCTGCTCAGGATATTAAAATCCTGATGCATTTATAGGAAACTTCTTGTGATAATTTATTCTTGATTTTGAGAAGGATCACTAGGGTTCGGTATAGAAAAAATTGTGATTACACAAGCTATTTCCAACGATTTTCATCTTACATGTTTTTAGATTTATTTATTTAAATTCTAGAGTTTTTGGAAGATGAACTTGCAGTATGTAATCATTATTGGTTTAATATATTGGAAAGTCTTACGAGATATATGTGTCATTTACTTTTTGTAAATTGAACTAATATCTCATATATGCTCAGAAGTTAAATCTATTATGTTTTTATAAACTAAAAATAGAACAAACTATTTGAGAATTTTCTCGCAGTACCGATCTACTCGTGATCACACATTTGTGTTATTACTGCATTATACACTCCGTAAGATTATCTTATGTTGAGTCATACCGATTAAAATTATATTTGTTCGTAACTGGCGTTGAGATTAATTTAAGTCGATGTTCAGGATACAAATCCATGTGATTTGTTAATGTCCGAAAAAGTTCTTTTTTTTATTAAAGTAAGGTCACTCATGTTGTTCTCTTGGGAATGACATCAAAAGGGGGAGAGTTCTTAAATGAACTTGTGCTTAATTGTTATATCTTTGTGGGGTGGAATTTACAGGGGATGCTCGTATCCTAACTCTCCTAGATGAGGGCTACGTATTTCATACTATGTGATATAATCTAAATAAAGTTGATATAAAGAGTTACATAATAACATAGTTAATATGTATTATCTTCATCTTTCTTAAATCTTGAAGTATCTTTTGGTTGAATTCATTATGACCCCATGATTTCGTACTTTTGCCAATTTTTATTGACAAAAAGGGGAATAATTAATTAGTAGTTTCGCATTACATACATATGGTTTGCGGATCATTATGTAAGGGGGGAGTGAATCAATATCTATAGGTTTCACCTATTATGCAAAAGATGCAAGTATTGATTAAGGGGGGGAAACATATCACCATAGTATTACTTCAAAGTTGTGATGCAATTTAACTTTGGAGAAGATAATAATACTATGTTTCTGTATAACGACGATTGAGAATATTTATTTCATAGTTGTTATTTCTACGGATCTTCAACAACAACGATGCTGAGTTGAACACGTTCAGAATCGTTGCAACTTGAAGTAACGAAGAATTCAAGGAGTTAAAGAAACTAAGGAAATCAAGCATGATGGATTCAAGGAGTTTTTGAAGATTTCTTTTTTATCCATATGTATTGAAAGTTTTATCACTAAAATTGGCAAAGGGGGAGATTGTTAGAGCATTTCTCGGTCGAACTCACAAGTGTTGCTATCTCAAGCTTGTTGTCAAATTTAGTTTTCAAAACTATATCTTGATTTCTAGTCTACAATTAGTTAAGTCCTGGATTAGGATAAAAGTGTAGCTGAGAAACGGACATCACGGCAGTCATCATTGCGTTATACCGTTTGAAGGCGAAGATCAACCGAAGCTTTTGGAGAACTTCTTCAACAAAAGGTAAGTGAAGACTGAACCACCTGTTTCTCAAGTTATATTCATATTTCTATCGATGAGACGTTGTCGCATACTAATTAGACTATCATAAGCATATCAAGAATTTCGAGTCAAGTTTATCTTGGTAATTAGTTCTCAAAATATATATGACTAAGCTTAATGAACATTTATTCATACTTGATGAATTTCGGTTAGGGACAATTTATTATTCGTAATCTAAATTATGATTCAAGATTATCATTCGTAAATATCCTGGAATAGTGATATGTGTCATTGATGTTATTTGGGAATGTTTCGAATTGATCTAGTGAGAAATATAGAACTACTGAAAATCTGGATACAAGACAATATGCATACCAGTTTCACAAACTGGGAAAACTTTCGTAGGTCCGGAGCCGTAGTACATGTATCCAATACACGTACGTGCATAACTATAGTTCGACAGCGACTTAGCGATACGCATACCCGGTATCCATACCACAAAAATTCTGTGAACTCGTGAACCTGGAATAATACGCATACCGAAAAGGAAATTTCGGTTCTGAAATCGGTGTGGTATCCATACTGTCTGTACCATACTAAAACGATATATGGATATTAGCTTATTAATGAAGCCCATTTCGGTTATAATAGAAACACAATTGGCTTGTTTGGGAAGCCCAGTTGGCTTATTATTGAAGCTCATTTCGTTTATTATAGAAACACAACTGGCTTATTTGGGAGGCCCAGTTGGCTTATTATTGAAGCTCATTTTGTTTATTATAGAAACATGACTGGCTTATTTTGGAAGCCCAGTTGGCTTATTATTGAAGCCGATTTTGCTTATTATGGAAACATGACTGGCTTATTTTGGAAGCCCAGTTAGCTTATTATTGAATCTCATTTGGTTTATTATGGAAACCATTTTTGATTATCATGGAAGCCCTAAGAACCATGGGCTAGCTCTTAGAACCCATGGATCGGTCCACCAACCCAAGTTATCCTCTCTCCAGAGAAGGGGTTTAAATTTGGTTAAAGGTCATGAGGACTAGGATATTTATTTTGAATATTAGCTTTGGAATTATCTAAGATAATTATAGTTATATTGAATCCTAACAAAAAGAGGATAAATATTACCATGAGATAATTATCTTGGGTAGTTATAGTTAATATCTAAGATAATTATAGAAACCCTAACAGAAAAAGCTTATTATAGGGGCGGCATGGTTTATTAGAGGGGCAGAATTGTGATAGTAATGTCCCTTTAGTTGGTTAGGGGATGTCCTAAAGGGGATGTAAATTGACTAGATTACCCTTTTCACCTTAAATCAACCAAAATCAAATCAGTTTTTTTTCATCTTCTCTTCTCCTCCATCAAGCGTAACCTCCATTAAAACTGAAAATTTCATCGTCTTCGATTCATCGGCGATTTGAAAAATGTTTAGAAAAACCCAGTTAGAGTTTAGTTTATCGTATTGGATTTAAGTTAATTTTGTATCAAAAATTAGGGTTTTGTATGAAAATTGAAATTGAAATTTCTGGTTGCATGTGAGTTATGGTTGGTAATAACTCAATTACGAACCATAACTGTAGATTGGGTTGATGTTACGGTTGTTTTTAACTCAAATACCAATTGTAAGTTCTTAGCTTTGAGAAATATGTTCAGTTATGGTTTGTATTTGCATAATATTTATCAACCGTAATTGAGTTACGGTTTGTTACTCAAACAACCATACCAACCGTAAATAATCTTGTGTCTTAAGAATTTATCAAAATAATGATTTACGGTTCAAAAGTTAAGTTGACACACCAACCGTAGGGTAGTTACGGTTGGTCTCGATTCATTAGTTACCAACTGTAATT
Source organism: Papaver somniferum (assembly GCF_003573695.1). Taxonomy (NCBI): domain Eukaryota; kingdom Viridiplantae; phylum Streptophyta; class Magnoliopsida; order Ranunculales; family Papaveraceae; genus Papaver; species Papaver somniferum. The sequence goes on from NC_039358.1 coordinate 95,939,775, forward strand.
TAGTTACGGTTGTTGTCCAAATTTAATTACCAACCGTAATTGGTTTTACGATTGGATCTTCCCCAAATTTAACCAGTTACGGCTGGTATTCGATAACTTACGAACTGTAACTAAGAGTTCTGGTTGGTCACGAGCAAAATTGCAACCGTAAGTTCTTCTGAAAATTTAAAAGTTTTGATTTTGTTACGTACTTTAGATTATTTTGAGCGAGAAAAAGCTAATGGGAACTAATTTAGAAGTATACCGGGTCACTGGAATCACTCATTTTGGTTGAGTGAATCAAAATCTAGGGTTTCACAAATATCACAAAAGTTTTTCTTTTTCTTCTCCTCTGAACTTTTTTTTTTAACTCTAAAAATCTGATTTTGTTTTGATTTTGAGTTAATATAAGTGAAATTAATCATTAACACTAAACTTGATTATCATCACTAAACTAGGTTATCAATAATGAGGGTTAATTTGTCATTTCCAGTTTTATTTTATTAGGGACGCCTTGAATGATCATGTAATGACCCTTTTTGTCCTATTAGAATGCCGCCCCTCTAATAAACCATGTCGCCCCTATAATAAGCTTGTAACAGAAAGAGGAGAATTATCTTTAGTTTTAATTATTATTTAAGATAATAATTAAGATAAATGCAAAAACCCTAACAGAAAGAGGGAGGAATTAGTTTAGATATTTAAGATAATTATGGTTCCTAAGAAAGAAGATAATTATTATTCAAGATAATAATTAAATAAATCAGAATTATGATAAATAACAAACTTTACTGTGAATCTGGTTGTTTTCTTGGATTTGTACAGGTAACGGAAGTTATTAAGATAACTATGGAAAACTCTAAAGCTAGACCTACTTTCTGCCTATAAATAAAGGCTAAATCCTAACTTAAAAGGGAGAGATTTTCTAATCCTTTTCCACACAATACACCTGTGAAGAAACTCTCTCTGACTTTAGCATCGGAGTGTTTTTTTGCAGGTACCCCCCACCATTCATCAATCATATCAGCAATTTTTTGTGGAGTTGAATCAGTAACTGGAGATCGATCAATCCACATCATTCACGATTTCTTCAGCATCTTTGGTGGAAACAAATCAACGACGAAGATTTAATCCATCTGCACATATCTCGAAGAGTGTTGACGTGAATATTTTTGCACCAACATCTTTTGGCGCCGACTAAGGGGAGACGAGCAAAAAAATCGTGCTCCCCTTGTGATAAAAGTTGCTTTTCCAATCCTTTTGTAAAGGAGAAGTTTCTGCAACAGTTTCCAGAAGCAACAGCCACTCAAGCGTTGCGGATTTCCTCAGAAACAGCAACAGTTTCAAGAAACAGTAACAGATCCAGAAACAACAACAGTTACAACACTTGCTTTCTGTTACAAAATCAGTGTTACGAAAAGCTGCAAATTAACATGGAATGAATGGTAATACGCTTACCTGGAATCGTCCTGAACGATTCGAAGCGTTGTCGTCTAGCCTTACTAGGACGGAATGGAAACATCAGTTTCATCAACAGCATCGGGTGCTCATTTTATGAGGACCTGTCCAAGTTCCATGGAAAACAATGCTTGGGTACGTAGGACACCTCCTCATACCAATAGAGAAAACCTCAATCGTCTGAGAAAAGTTCGAAATCAGTGCCCAAGCACTCAGGGTATTCATCTTGAGACTATTGTTAGTAGAGGCGTGTGTCGTCCCCACCTATTGTACAAGTTAATAATCCACAATGATGCCTATCGATTTGGCGTTACATGAACGTCACCAAGAGTTGGAAAAGGAAAACAAGTAACTCATAATCGCACTCAAACAGTCATACAATCCAGGAATGTGACACCACATGCTAAAGGAATGAAGTTCTTGACGAGCGATTGACCGGTTGAAATGATGGAAGAAGAATCGAAAGTGTCAGAAATGATCGACAACACAGTCGTGATCCTCATAACAATGGTTATTATGATCGTTATATACCTGATGATGATCATTGTTACACAATTGACGAAGAAACGCGATTTGGGTCGAGCCATAGGAGACACGAAAGGCGCAGACATAGGGACAATCACGTCATCAGGGATCGCTCGAAAATATCGTGGCATGAGAAAGACTGTCCAGAGCCACTTAGGAACGAACGCCTGGGGAGGTAAGTTTTCATCTGCTGTTACATTATAAATCAAGGTTATAGTCTCAATTGAGAACGCTTTTGCATGTATTTATTAAAGAAATACTTTTATTGTTTTTCTAATAAAGAGAAAAACAAAAACGAAGTGTTCTGATTAATAAAGAAACAATTGTAATATTTTTCTAATAAAGAGAAAGACAAAAACGACATGTTTTGATTGTTAAGAAAATTGTTGCGATGTTTTTCTAATAAAGAGAAAGGCGAAAAGAAAACGTTTCAATATAAAGGAGCGAAAGTAAAATATTAAAGCATGCATGGGGAGAAAATACTTGCGATGTTTTTTCTAATAAAGAGAAAGATAAAAACGAAGTGTTTTGCTTATCAAGAAAATAGTTGCAATGTTTTTCTAGAAAAGAGAAAAACAAAAAAGAAGTGTTTTGATAGAAGTACTTCAAGAATAAAAGAAGAAATGTTTCAATATAAGATGAAACAAAATGAGAAAACGAAAAGCGTTTGGTAAAGGATATAGAGCGAAAGAAAGGAAATGTATGACAAAAAGCTAGAGGCAGTCTACCTGTGCACCAGAGATTATCGTAATCCGCAGACACAAGAGCATTGAGTCAGCAAATTCTAGGCCAGTACGGAAACATATGGGCAACCAATGTGCCTAGCAAGATACGGGAGCAACCTGCATTCGAGTGAGAGATAAACAAGTTTAGGGCTTTTCTATCAAAGAGAAAAACAAAGGAAACGAATTGCCACGCAAAATCAAATAGTTCTGGCAATATCGTACAAGAAATGCAAGCTAGGAAACGAAATTTCTAACAAAGAGAACATCAACAGAAAACAAAATATATCAATAAAAGTTGGAGCTGAAGGAGCGCAAAAGAATTGTTTCGATTAAAGACAAAAAAAAAATCCAACAAGAGCAGGAGATGAAGAAGGTACTCAAAGAACAAAGGACGAGTACAAAAGGTCAGAAGTAAAAGGTTTGGAGATGCTCCAAGTCGGAAGGAATTTATAGCAACCGTGGTGCTCCCCAACCTCTAATCGAGGAAGAGGGAAGGAGGACTACCAACTATTGAAGAGTTGATAGAGGTATGAATCTGGGATCAGCAAAGGGCATACAATGTTTATTGGTGCAAAATCGCTGTTAGATGAGAAAGAAAGCTTGTTTACTCTTTTGAAAGAAAATAGAGATGTGTTCACTTGGAGTCTCAGAGACATTTCCAAGGAAACATGTAAAAGCAAGTATAAAAGCATTAAAAGTGATATGTAGGAGAGAGTATCCAAGACTCGGTAGATATACTTGAGGAGATAGTAGAACATAGAAAATTTACACTTTCGGATCAGCAAACACGGACGGTACAGGCGTCGGTTGTGTACTAGTTTCCCAGGAGAAAAAGCCGTCCAACTAAGATTTACAGCTTTAAACAATCAATCGGAGTATGAAGCAAGAGTCTCTGGACTAAAGAATGCATTGCACTTGGGGGCATGTACTACTTGCTAGATGCAATTGACTGCATCACCAAATGGCTTCAGGTAGTAGCTTTGGTGAGGATGGAGGCGCTAAACACGTCCACAAATTCATCTGAGAACGAATACTCAGTTAGTCATATAAGCATGCATCGACTGGCAGTATGGGAATATCGATCAGATACGAGCTATAAAAGTCTAAAGTGTGGCCATGATCCAAAGAAAAATCAACACATTTCAAAAAGGTCAGACAACATGGGGCGTCCTTTTAATATCACTACAAGCAATGGGGGCGGCTAGGGTTGAAGTAACGACCAACGCCCGGTGAGAATTGGGAACACTTTTTGCAAGTATTTAATAAGGAAAGACTTGTAATGTTTTTCTAAAAAATAAAGGCAAATTGCAATGGAACCATACCTTCCTTGTGTTACTAGAGAGGAAGGGAAGCAATTCTTCGCTGAGGCACATGAAGGGTGCTGTGAGGATCATTCTGAAGGCAGGAGTCTAGCGCATAGGCTCTCAATACTACTTCTGGCCTTATATGCAGAGTGACACATGGACTATATAAGAAAATGCTTATAAAGAGACCAGCGAATGAGTTGCATCTGGTTGTCAGCCCGTGGATGTTCAACAAGGTGTAGGTTCGTTTTCAGCTGCACTGGGGGCGTCAAGTATTTGTTAGCTGCAACTTACTACTTCACTAAATGGGTAGACGCAGTAGCTTTGGAAAGAATAGGGGCTACAGATATCTGCAAAAACTTGCAGATTCGATGTACCAGTGATGATCATTTCTGACAACAGAAAGGAATGTACCTAGTAAAATACAGGAGAAAGCTGCATTCAAATAAGACCACTCAAATATCCTAGAGGTTAATCAATTAAGAAGTATCTGATCATAGAGGATGCTAACAAGAATCGTTATGCGGTTCTTGTGGTGCATCTCCTGAGGAGTCTAATCCAATTGCATGTTATGGTCAATCATATAAAGTTTCTTTCATGGAAGGTGATGACAAGTTGCTGGACATATTGATGATAATCAAGCATAGTTAAAAGAACAGCAAGTCTCGTACAGTTCAAAGACTACTAGCAATCTTAAAGAAAAGAACTAAGATAGTTGTAGAGACAGTGCTTGAGTTACCTGAGGTGGTAGCAAACTTTTGTTGTGGGCAGTGAAACGAGGTGCGAACACGCTCATTTAGAATGAGATTAACCGCCATAAAAGAAAGGAAATACATATTTGATACGGACTAGGACTTTGAGAGTTTCACAAGTTGTCGAATTTCTAGTGTTGACGGCTATACTTTTCACAAGTTCATATGGACGTGATTGAATGAGAATCGGAGGCTAATGGCCTTTTATAACGTGTGCCACCCATTGGAGATTTCTCAAGTTCGAAAGCAAACAGAATGATCAACCAACCCAATCCCAAGGAAGGACAACTGACATGTACAATTTGGTCGATGTGGTGCTATCGTTCCAGTTCATGTGAAGATGCAAAGCAAGATTAAGCTACCAAGGGCAGATCCTTGCACGAGAAATGAAAGCATAGGATTTATGGTGGATCAAAAATTGTCATCTAGACATACAAATTACATGCAGTTGGGAAGAGTAGCTACACAAATGCAATCAACAACTAAGCCACAGATCCTAAACACTTTCCTGTGGACAAAGGCAACTCAGGCAATAACACGAAGAGTTCATATACTATTGATGCACTACCATTATGGGTTGATTAACAAATTGAAGGTTACGAACATCAGCTGAAGAAACACCGTCTAAGGTACGTGGGATTATAGAAGCTTACCTTTGTTCATCTATAAAGAGGGCTGTTGTTACTGCAAACTCCAAGTATTCACAGCGTCGGACTACAAGGATGCTGCTGCAAGCGAATAACACGCCCGTCAGGAAGGAAGAGACTGGAAAGATGATGCAAGAAACAGAAATGCCCATTCAGATTTTTTATCAAACAGGTCGTGAGCCATACTCTTTTTTGCAATAAGCTTTAAACTTTAATGGCTTTCAATTTCCCAACAAAAAAAAAGGTGCTAAGTCACAGTTTCATACGATGCACTGAAAGAAAGAGGAAAAATAATAAACAAGTTATATGGGAGGTCTACACACTCCACCATAATAAACTGAAGATCAAACCACCTTTGATTATTTTACTTCTAAAGAGAGGGGGCAAGGTCCTACATTCCTACTGAATCTTCCCGGAAGTGGAACATTAAAGTTAAAAGAAATGAAAGGCAACTGTGCCTTACCTTGGCGTTATTGTATAAGAAAGATAGACGGCGGCAACAGCTGTTCACTGTGGAAAGTACGGACGCGTACCAGTGGTGGAGACCCTAGTTAGTAAGTTCGCGAATGATTCGCGAATCATTCGCGAATTTTTCCGTATCACGAATTTTACCGTCTTATTCGCGTACGTTTGCAACTCCGAACCCAAGTCGCGTATTATGTGGCATTCCCGGATTATTCGCGAACCGTTCACGAATTTTACGTATTCCGAATGATACGTCCACTTAATTCGCCATAAATTCTTTAGCTTTTACTTTTCAAAGACTCCATTTTTTGGGCTTTACTGCCTTCCGAGCATACACGACCGAATATTAGACGTGTTATAATTTTTATGAAACAAAAACGACTGAAGAGATTTGAAGGTGAAGGTGAGAGAGATCTCAAACTCACTAACCAAGCATCTAAACCACCATACGATATCCTCTTGGATAACTAATGTTGTATATATTATTAATATCATCATATTAAGTTTATTTTTTCTTTAAATAACTCACACATATGCATAAAAATTGGTCTATGACCTTATAAATACAAATTATTTGTTATATATAGATACCGAATTTTCAGAGCCGAACTCACATTTATAAATCGAATTATACACGTACGTATGCCGTTCCGAATTACTGACGAATCACGTCCCGTTGACCGAATTTTGGACCGAATCTGGATTTTACAAAACCGTATAATACTCGTACGTTTGCCGTTCCGTACGTTTGCCGAATCCCGAATTGCTAACTAGGGTGGAGACCCAAACATATCAAAGATTTGAATGCTCCCCGTATTTTGGGACCGTAGGGTATCTCACAGTACGTGAAATACTTTAACCCGGGGTACCTAAGCGGCTAAGCCTCATCGTGACACGAGTTTTTCTATGTAACTGGTAGAATCAATATTTCAGGTAAGTGCGTCAATATACTATGGTAGTTAATAAGGAATTTAATTTTCCTAATCCTTCGACAAATTGAGAATTAAGAGAGGACCATGTTTGTATCATACTAAAACGGTATATGGATAGTGGCTTATTAATGAAGCTCATTTCGGTTATAATAGAAAACACAATTGGCTTGTTTGGGAAGACCAGTTGGCTTATTGTTGAAGCCCATTTCGTTTATTATAGAAACACAACTGGCTTATTTGGGAGGCCCAGTTGGCTTATTATTGAAGCCCATTTCGTTTATTATGGAAACACGACTGACTTATTTTGGAAGCCTAGTTGGCTTATTATTGAAGCCGATTTTGTTTATTATAGAAACATGACTGACTTATTTTGGAAGCCCAGTTAGCTTATTATTGAAGCTCATTTGGTTTATTATGGAAACCATTTTTGCTTATCATGGAAGCCCAAAGACCCATGGGCTAGCTCTTAGAACCCGTGGATCGGTCCACCAACCCAAGTTATCCTCTCTCCAGAAAAGGGGTTTAAATTTGGATAAAAGTCATGAGGACTAGGATATTTATTTTGGATATTAGCTTTGGAATTATCTAAGATAGTTATGGTTATATTGAACAAAAAGAGGATAAATATTACCATGGGATAATTATCTTGGGTAGTTATAGTTAATATCTAAGATAATTGTAGAAACCCTAACAGAAAAAGCTTATTATAAGGGCGGCATGGTTTATTAGAGGGGCGACATTGTGATAGTAATGTCCCTTTAGTTGGTTAGGTGATGTCCTAAAGGGGATGTAAATTGATTAGATTACCCTTTTCACCTTAAATCAACCAAAATCAAATTACTTTTTTTTAAACCTAATGAATCAGAAAAAATCAAATCAGTTTTTTTTTCATCTTCTCTTCTCCTCCATCAACTGTAACCTCCATTAAAACTGAAAATTTCATCGTCTTCGATTAATCGACGATTTGAAAAATGTTTGGAAAAACCCAGTTAGAGTTTAGTTTATCGTGTTGGATTTAAGTTAATTTTGAATCAAAAACTAGGGTTTTGTATGAAAATTGAAATTGAAATTTCTAGTTGCATGTGAGTTACGGTTGGTAATAACTCAAAAACGAACCGTAACTGTAGATTGGGTTAATGTTACGGTTGGTTTTAACTTAAATACCAACCGAAAGTTCTTAGTTTTGAGAAATACGTTCAGTTACGGTTTGTATTTACATCATATTTATCAACCGTAATTGAGTTACGGTTTGTTACTCAAACAACCATACCAACCGTAAATAATTCCGTGTCTTAAGAATTTATCAAATAATGATTTACGGTTTAAAAGTTAAGTTGACACACCAACCGTAGGGTAGTTACGGTTGGTCTCGATTCATTAGTTACCAACCTAATTTAGTTACGGTTGTTGTCCAAATTTGATTACCAACCGTAACTGGTTTTACGATTGGATCTTCCCCAAATTTAACTAGTTACGGCTGGTATTCGATAACTTATGAACCGTAACTAAGAGTTACGATTGGTCACGAACAAAATTGCAATCGTAAGTTCTTCTGAAAATTTGAAAGTTTTGATTTTGTTACGTACTTTAGATAATTTTGAGCGAGAAAAAGCTAATGGGAACTAATTTAGAAATATATCGGGTCACTGGAATCACTCATTTTGGTTGAGCGAATCAAAATGTAGGGTTTCACAAATATCATAAAAGTTATTCTTTTTCTTCTCCTCTGAATTTTTTTTTAACTCTAAAAATCTGATTTTGTTTTGATTTTGAGTTAATATAAGTGAAATTAATCATTAACACTAAACTTGATTATCATCACTAAACTAGGTTATCAATAATGAGGGTTAATTTGTCATTTCCAGTTTTTTTTATAAGGGACGCCTTGAATGATCATGTAATGACCTTTTTTGTCCTATTAGAATGTCGCCCCTCTAATAAACCATGTCGCCCCTATAATAAGCTTGTAACAGAAAGAGGAGAATTATCTTTAGTTTTAATTATTATTTAAAATAATAATTAAGATAAATGCAAAAACCCTAACAGAAAGAGGGAGGAATTAGTTTAGATATTTAAGATAATTATGGTTCCTAAGAAAGAAGATAATTATTATTCAAGATAATAATTAAGATAAATCAGAATTATGATAAATAACAAACTTTATTGTGAATCTGGTTGTTTTCTTGGATTTGTACAGGTAACGGAAGTTATTAAGATAACTATGGAAAACCTTAAAGCTAGACCTACTTTCTGCCTATAAATAAAGGCTAAATCCTAACTCAAAAGGGAGAGATTTTCTAATTCTTTTCCACACAATACACCTGTGAAGAAACTCTCTCTGACTTAAGCATCAGAGTGTTTTTTGCAGGTATCCCCCACCATTCATCAATCATATCAGCAATCCTTTTTGGAGTTGAATCAGTAACTAGAGATCGATCAATTCACATCAATCACGATTTCTTCACCATCTTTGGTGGAAACAAATCAACGATGAAGATTTAATTCATCTGCACATATCTCGAAGAGTGTTGGGGTGAATATTTTTGCACCAACACATACCCAGTACGAAACCCGAAAAAGTTATTTATGTTCCGGAACTTATATTTGTCTTAAGGGTACACATACCCGGTACATGTACCATGACAAATATAGTCACGAACAAGGTTGAAGTACACATACTTATCCTGTTGAATATTTTCAGATGCACATAAAATTATTCTGTGAGATAATTAGTATTTGAATAAATCTCTAAGAACATTATACAGACATGATTGATCATATTATAACCTATGGTTGTGACTCAAACTTAAAAGTCTTAAGTGCTTATGAAAATGATTAAGCTTATAGTTTAGTCGGCTAGTTTCGGCTAACCATTTATGAACGTTGTCTTTATACACGGTTCTGTTACAGTTCATCCTAACCAGAGTGTATATCTTGATATGTGAATCACATTTTAAAGATTCATCTAACGATGGATATTGTTTGCTTGGTTCCCAAATCTATCTTAGCTTAAACCTAAAGCAACATATGCTTTGAAAGTCTATAAAGGGGGAACCTCAAACAACTGGGATCTTTGAATCCCGACACTACTTTTGTGTGTCCTAGTTGTAAACAAGAGTTGTCATCTTCCTAAAACCCTTATAGGGTTTAACGACTACAAAGACTTCATATGGATTCGTGAAGCCGGGTCCAGCTATCTTTATCTTGATATCTCGAGTATCCTGATCTTGTTTGATTGTTGAGCTTTCTCTATCAATCAAGATATATAAAAATCATCAAAGTTCTATTCGTCTTAGACTTTGTTGATTCCAAAAGTTTTAATACTTGTGAGGTGAAAAAAAATCTAGGCTGCTCTTCGGGAAGCATAAGTTCGGATTTTGAGGTTAGATAGACTTTGTCTGTTGCTATCGATTTCAAGTTTCACATTGATACACGATCAAAAAGGAAACCACACAAGTAGGCTTATCTGTGGGAGGCAGATTGGTTTAAAGTCTTCAATTAAGTTGAAGCAACTTTTAGGTTGTAAAGGACGTCAACAAAGGGATTCAATTGCGCGGAATCCTGCTGGGATTCAAGAGGCGTAAGGAGCACGACTGTAACTGATTTGCTGTGACGGTTTAATTCGGTCTCAACTACATTCTAGTCAGAAGTTAATTGGTAGTAGGCTAGTCTCTGTAACGGCTTAATACAATTTGGTTTTCAATCTAGACTAGGTCCCGGGGTTTTTCTACATTTGCGGTTTCCTCGTTAACAAAATTTCTGGTGTCTGTGTTATTTCTTTTTCCACATTATATTGTTTATCTTTATAATTGAAATATCACAGGTTGTACGTAAATCAATCAAAGAAGATACATCCATCCTTGTTTGTTGGATACGACTTGATTGATTCTTGGATATTGATTTTTGAGATCTTCCAAGAACTCTCACACGTAAATTAGGTTCACGGATTATGTTTTGTTAACTTTCTGATTGTGAGAGAAAGAGATATAACTCTAAATATTATTCCTTGATTGACATTCATTAAGTTGAACTCTCGGAATTGTATTTGAGTTTGTCCATACAGGTTGCCTAAGAAAAAGTTGGTGGTGTATTTTGGTACCCCTATCTTTTTAAGGGCATATCGGAGCAACGATGCTTTTATGGTTTTTGGGTCTCTCTTATTTTATTAGAGAGAAAAGAAATGTTGCGGTCGTTAGGCACTATGATACTTTAGGCTCTCCAAATTTTTCAGGCTAAACATTGAACTTTTTAATGCTGCCCGTAAGAGCATCTCGAATAGGAGGCGAAACTCTTGTCTTTTAATGACATATAGGATTCTAGACCCTTATTTAGCATAAATCTACCTCCAATAGTTAAGTCCTACAAACTAGAAGGGATCGAATACTAAATATGAAGGTGTTAACGAAAGTCTTACTACACCTTTAGATGCACCTCCTCGGCATTAGTTTTATATTTAATATGAGACTATGCTAAAAGAAGATATTTTTATGTTTATCTAAATCTAAAATATAGGGTACAACCTGAGTTTCAAGTCAAAAGGTATCATTTGCAAGGATGCTAATGGGGGTACCATTTTGCTTGGGAGTGTACCAACCCAAAGACAAATACTTTTTTGTCATATATGCATATTGGTACATCCCAAGCAAAACGACACCCCATTAACAGTCTTGATCATTTGGACATGAAAATCTTCGCAAATGGAGGTACATGACTTCCGTATAGGATTTTTGCGACCTACTGTTAGGGAGGCTCTAATACACCCATCGTCTACACTCCCTTCTCTAACTATATTGCGCCATACATACCCTAAAAAACACAGAGCTGGACCACGTGTAGTGTTTACTTTTTTTTTTCTTATAATACTCCGTCCATCCTTATTATAACGACAGAATATTAAATCTTTCTAGTCCCATTGGATATGCGGAATTCTAATTCCGAGATACCTTTTAACATACATTCCCTTATTTATGTTGTATGAAAAAATGTATTGAGGAAAAAAAAAGGGTCAAAACAGGAAAAAAGAACATAAAAATTTATGAAAACCAAACAATTTCTTAATCTAAGAGATTTCACTTCTCCGACTTTATAATAGATAGGGTGGAGGGAATAATACCTATGTCGATAAGTAAATACAAACCGTAACGGGTCTCCTATATTCTATTATGAGATGGTCCATTCCCAATAGTGAAACCTACTACTAGACCCATTTTTCAATTTTTTTCCACTGAGAAACCCATTGTCACAAAAGTACAGGCGCGCACCCATTTTTGGGGGAAAAATTAATCCCAAACCCAAAATTTCTGAAATTGCGCAGCTCCCACTTCCAACTATAACTGCTAACTCCACCCATTATTAATTCTCTTTACTCTCAGTTTTATCCCCAATTTCTCTGTGACTGCTGATGGGATTGTGAAGACGGTAGTGAATTGATGCTGTGTATACTGGTGTTTTTTTTATGGGTTAAACAGAGATCGTGAAGCTGAGCTCAATTTAAAGATCGAAAATTATGGTTTGCAGAGAAGATAATGGACGAGATGGAATTGAAGGGTGATGTTTCTAGGGTTTGATTCGAAATGGGTTTTAGTAATTGTTATTGTGGGAGACTGCCCTTTAAATTCCCCAACAACAAGCCCTCTAGAGAGAAGATCAAAACTCAAAATCAAAATCAAAATCTACCAGAAATTGAATCATAAAGATAATGGCGTCTTCTTCATCTTCTTCAGAGGATCAATTGAAGTTGAAACTACAGGATTTACAGAAACAAATTGGGAAGAAACAATTGTTTGAAGAAGCTGTTTCCAGCATCAAATCTTTGATGATCGAAAATTACCCCTCTGCTTCTCTATCTCTTCGAAAAACGATATGTAAATTGGTGCTTTCTTTTGGTTATTGAACATTTTTTTGGGGCCAATTTGATTTTGGATTTTGATTCTGTGAATAGAAAATTGAAATTAGGGCAAAATTGTGTATGATATTAGGGACAAATTTTATGCAGTTTTATGATTGAGTTGTAGTTTCTTATATTTAGATACAATTTTGTGGAATCTTATGAGAATTTGAGGGATTAGGGATGAAATTTTATAGTTAGGAAATTGGTGGTGGTAAAAGTAGCTAGATTGAGTTTATTCTGTGGTGATGGTGGAAATACAGTTAGATGGGAGATGATATTGCAATGGTGCAAAACATTTATTAGATAGAGGTGATAGCGGTTATGAGAATGGTGGTTACATAGAGGGGCTGAAGTAACAGTGGGGTTAGATATAGGTAGTGGTGGTGGCCGTGGCGGCGGCGGTGGTAGCATACTTGTGAGATTTAATAGTAAGATATTTTTATGAAATTCTATGAGAATTTAATAGTAGTAATGAACCAAGATCATTCACTAGCTACAAATACTCTCCCTAGGCAGTAACACGTTAACAAAGAGATAACAAAATGTGGCTTCCTTATATCCACATGGCATACACCTTAAGCCACTGCAGCATACTTTCTAAAGGAGGCGTATTGCCCCATTTCTTTCAATATAGTTGGAATTTTGATTTGGAAAGTAAATTGATGTCCAATTCCTTGCATTTGCAGATATATACTGTGGTTTGTCGTGTTGCTACACTTTTACAGACTAGATATACAACACCTGGGTTCTGGTTTGCTCGTAAAGAACGTTTTGAGCAAGCCAAGCGTCTTGTTACTGAATCTTCTGAAAGGCAACATTTGAAATCTTGTATTGCAGGAGCTCGTGAACATTTGCAAGAGAAAGAGAATCAGCTGAGTTTGAGGAATTGGTGGTGTTGGTTGGGAATCTACGGATTTATTGGTCATATTGGTGTTGGTGTTTGGTCATAATGGTTGAATAATCTGTTATGCAACTATGAAAACGGTTGCATAACTTGTTACACATTTACAAAATCTGTTGCATAACTTGTTATCCAGTCCCGATAATGGTTGCATAACACGTTATGCATCAACATTTTTGTTAGTATTGAAACCAACAAAAAAAAAGGTTGCATAACTTGTCATGCACCTACAATAATAGCTGCATAACTTGTTATGCAGCCCGGAAAACGGTTGCATAACACGTTATGCAGCTACTTTTTTCTTAGTATTGAAACCAACCAAAAGGCTGCATAACTTGTCATGCACCTACAATAATATATGCATAACATGTTATACAATCGAGAAAATAGATGCATAACCTGTTATGCATCCGAAAATATGACTGCATAATGCATTATGCATCTAAAAATTGTTGCATAATCTTTTATGCATCGAGAAAATAGATGCATAACCTGATATGCATCCGTAAATATGGATGCATACTGCATTATGCATCAATTTTTTTTATGTACGCACTAAAATCAACCAAAACAATGGTTAACATAACTTGTTATAGATGCAAAACTTTGTTATCCAAATGCATAATTTGTTATGAAGTGGAGAAAATGGTTGCATAATTCGTTATGCGTCTGCAAAATGTGTTATGCATCTTTTTTGGTGGATGCATAATGGTTATGTATCAAATTTTCGAAAATTTTGCCTAAAATGATGATCACCTCTGATTTTTTCGTGAAAAACAAAAATTTGATATTCTTGTTTGTACTTGTTGCGTAGCTCTCTTAAAAAGATTTCCAACGATATAAAATTTTTAAAATTCCAAGGCGCGGATTTTTAGATATGTTATATCCAAGTTGCGTTGCCAATTATACCCCTGATGCATAACCCGTCATGTGGATGCATAATCCGTCATGCAGACATTTTTAATAATTTCATATAATTATGGGCGCCACGGAAATAATTATGGGTATCACGGTACCTAAAATTAATTGTGGGCCTGACAATCAGAATATTTTTTTTTTTTGGCCTGCACCTAATTTTCCCTTCCCAATACTCCCAATATTTATATTGATCGATGAATGAAGACAAATGGTATATATCGATCGATGAATGAACTACCAGAATCCACCATAAGCCAGGGCACATCCTGAATAATCTATACTATCGGAAAAACAACTCAAATTCTCCTTCTGGAAACTACAGTTCTCACAATCACACTTCTGATAAATTTGGAATCACTATTAGCCTACACATTGATCCTGCAGATCTTTACCAAGCTACTAGTGATGCCCAATCTTATGCTAACTACTCTATTATTGCCATGTCTTTCACAGGTAAATGTGCGGGCATCAGAAACTTCAAAGACTATTCCAATGGAATCAGCAGAACCGAGCGAGCCAGCAGAGGAGCTCAACTAGCACTGACCTGGGGAAAAACCATGCAGCAAGCCAACATCAACTTTGCTACTGAATCTGAAGTAACAATTCAAGGCATACAAGAGTATTACCAGGAGGAAGTACAACAACGTTTCACAAGAGGAAGTCCAAAACAACAAGACAGTTATCACGACAATCATCAAGTTAATTTTGTGCTCGGGAAGCTATCTAAAGTGACAGTTCAACAGAACAGAGCATCCACTAATCTGGCCAGATTGGCCAGACAGTCCCTCCTCTTCTCTGATTCTACCTGGAGAGGAACAAATTTAATTACTATCTTGCATGCTTTACAGATTCCTACAAACTCCTATGATTTGGATCACTGTAATAATATTAATGTTTTTTTGAGGGATGAACCTGGCGCTCGAGTCAATACAGACATCATCCTAAATGTAAGCGTGAGTGGGCAAACTTTATAGTTGCCTAGACTCTTTTTCTTATAAAAAAAGATCGATGAATGAAGACAAATGGTAACGGGTCTGTATGTATTCCAAAAGATAGTCCAGTCTCTTTTCTTCTTATAATACTATGATAATAGCACTTACGTCGACAAATAAAGACAAACGGTAACGGGTCTCTTATGCTGAGAGATCCATTTCTCTTTGTTTTCTTTTCTCCCAATAATATTTATGTGTATTCATACTTGGAAAAAGAAGAAAAAAATGTCGATAAAAGAAGACAAATGATAACGGGTCTGTATGTATTCCATGCTGGGTTGCACGGACGCTCCATTTCTTAAGCCGTGTCCGCGTCCACCTCGTGTCGGACACAGGTCATGCGTGGGACACTGATACGACGCATGTCCGACGCATCAATTTGCGCGTCCTGCGCGCGTCTGATTTGGACGCACCGATGATTCGTGTCCGACGCATTTTTTTCATTCTCATTTAAACTTCTTACTTTATTTCTACTATTATTAGTCAAATGAAGAAAGACAAACATTTAGATCAATAATTTAGGTCTTTATTAGGGTTTTGTAAATGGAAATGACGTCACATATACCCTTAGTTGGGCATGCATTGTTCTAAAAATGCATTTTAATTGTGCCATGTGTTTAATTGTGACTGATTGTTTGACCTTCGCCGTGTATAAACAAACGATATCTTTTTTTTTTTTGAAATTTATACACATGTAGCATCATTTTTAATTTATAAAATCGAAATAATTGACTTTGTTGTATAAATACATGATTATATATATAAATAAAATATATATATACACGTGTGCGCGTCCTAATTTTTTGAAAATTTTGTAGTGTCCCCGTCGTGTCCGCCTCGGCCGCTGTGCAACCCAGATTCCATGGGATGATCCTTTTCTTCTCTCCCAATATTTAATGTTTCCCACAAGTTCCTATAGCTACGTGTCTGTATCTAGAGAACACCACGTACATTTTTCGCATCCACATTCACACTTCACTTTATCCACTTCAAAAATACTCCTAGAATTAATCAGAAGGAAAACACATCTCAACTCTTCATTCACATCATCAACCAAACCTATGAATTTTGACGGCGACGATGTAAAGTCTACTATATCCACTTTTCTTCCTTTTCTTCTTCCAGACAAAGCAATAAAAAGGTTCACCTTCCTCCTCCTCCTTTACTTTTCTCCTCAACTACTAATCTTCTTCTTCTGTGATTAATTTATCTGATTGTATTGATACGAATAGAATGGCTACTGAAATTCTGAGTAAATCTAATCTGTTTTCTCATACATATTACTGTTCCTCTTCATCTTCTTCACTCAAGAACTCATGTATTACTAACTCTTCTTTAAAAGTCCAACCTATTAAGTCCTTTTTGGATAGTGATTTTCATGGCCGAAGGATTTCTGTTCAACAAAAAATTGAAGGAAAAGAACCCAGAAAAGGAAATCTTCAGGTTTTGCCTATACAGGTCTGTTTCCAGAAAATAAAATGTAAATGACTTTATTTGGTATATCGTTAAATTTGGATTTTGCTTTGAGATTCAACTTAGATCTTTAACGGGTTTGTACTGATTTAATAACTTGATATGCAGATGAGCCTTTTAATTGGAAAAGCCCAGAAATGGTGGCAAAAGGGACTTCAAGAAAACATGAAAGAGATTACATCTGCACAAGATCTGGTCGATTCTTTGTCAAATGCAGGAGATAAATTAGTTATTGTTGATTTCTTTTCTCCTGGATGTGGTGGTTGCAAAGCACTTCATCCAAAGGTATTTACCTTGATCTTGATCTTCATCAAATACATAGAAAGAAAAATATCATTTTTTTTTTGATGATTGGATTTGTATTGCAGATCTGTCAATTTGCAGAGATGAACCCAGATGTTCAGTTCCTTCAGGTGAATTATGAAGAGCATAAATCAATGAGTTATAGCCTCAACGTTCACGTTCTTCCATTCTTTAGATTTTACAGAGGTTCCCATGGTCGTCTCTGTAGCTTCAGCTGCACCAATGCCACCGTAAGTTATTTACCCCTCTAGAGTCTAGAGAAGATTCATTTGGAAAATTTTCCTTATTTTTGGGTGCAATTTGATGAATTCAGGGATGTGTTTTTGTACAGATTACGAAATTCAGGGATGCATTGGCGAAGCACACTACTGATAGATGTAGTATAGGTCCAACAAAAGGGCTAGAAGAAGCAGAACTTATTGCTTTGGCTGCAAACAAGGATCTTTCCTTCAATCATACACCAAAACCAAAACCAACCAAAGAACAAGAACCTATTCCTGCTGAACAACAGAAACCACAACCAATTCCTGCATACTTAAATTATGCACTTCCTTCGAACTCTTCTAAAACCATCAAAGATTCTGATGGAAAAACTTTGATCGCAGCCGGGAGATGAGGATAATCTTGATTCAAGTAATATCAACCCACATTCCGTTTGACTATTACCCTTTTTTTCTCCTTCTTATGTATAGATTATAGGTTCTTGTACTATGTACTCATCATCCACCTTTTAGAGGGAGAGATGGTGATAGAGAGGAACACAGATTACAGTTCTCCTGTGATAGAGAGGAACACAGATTACAGTTCTCATGTGTTCCGATTGTACATATATGTTATGGAGTTGCAGGCTGGTGTGTTTTTTTGACGTAACTTGCCTGCATTTATAGTGATGTCCTTTTTACTTTGTTTGTCAACGCATCTTGGCTTAGTATGGAATCTATGGATGAGCCATTTGTATCAATAATATATTATTATTGATATATAGTTCTATCAATAATAATATTATTCATTTGGGTCTTAGGTTAAACGGGGGTATATTTTACTGTAAATTTTAGATTCGATTGTGTTTGATCCAAATGTAAATTCGTTTATCTGTTCTATTTCTTGCATCAAAAATGATTAACCCACCGTGAAAAAAACTGGTGGAATGCACCGTGTGAGAGGGGTGGGGATCAACTTCAGCCCATCCTATCCCAGTACAGAGAACGCTCAGCCCATCCTATCCCAGTACAGAGAACGCTCAGCTGGAACCGTTCGGTGCATTCCACGATTTTTCCGTTTGGTGTGTAGCAAAGCATTTCTTGTATTCTCACTTTTCTGTTGCAAAAGTACTTATCTCGAGTTGTTTTATTTTTGGTAATTTCATTTGCGTGGCTGTGAAATGAAATGGAGTAGTCTGAACTTGTCTGTGACAGAAATGTAGTAGAAGGATTATGAGTGTTGAATTGACATAGTTTATTGATTGAATGAAAGTGTATGTTGTTTAGGAATGATTTTTAATTGAGATATTGTATTGTTATTGATAATTTTGCATTGATGAATGATTAAAATCAATACGTATGTTGTCTAGGATAGATTGTTGATTGAGAAATTGTATTGGAATGGATAATTTTGGATTGATTGATGATTTTTTTGTAATGTGATAGATAATGTGGCTAAGAATTTTAGTTTAAATACATTGAAACATTGTTTTGTGATGATTTTGTGTATATGCGTTTTTGTTTTGTGATGATTTTGTGTATATGTGTTTTGTAGATGTATTCTGAAAATTTCCAAAATGTTGTGGATGATAGAGTTCCGATTTCTTCAGAAGATAATAGTGAACATACAGTGAAACTCCCAACGACGTTAGAAGAAGAGAGGACTAACCAAGGAAACATCGAAGTAGCGTAAGCAGTCTTTACGAATTGTATACTCAAATCAGCAGATTCCCACGTGCTAGACAAATTGTAGACAATTGTGGGTTTGGTTCCATTTTCAAAATTCATTATCCAAAACTACAAGACAACTGCCTAACTAGTGGTATATTTAAAAGGTGGTGGCATACCACCAATACATTTCACTTCCCTAGTTTTAAAATAGGGTTTACCCCGTTAGACTTCACACAAATTACCAGAATTTCTATTCGCCTAGGAACTCCCATATTATTGTAAAAAATAAGTATTGACCAATTACATCAGATTGCACCCGAAACCATAGATTGCTTGCTCCCATATATAGACGCGACAGCTAGCACAAGAAGAGGGAGAGGATAAAATTTAAGAGAAATAAGAGGAATACAAGAAGTTAGAGAAGAAGACTAGTCGACTTGAGAGAAAATGTTGTGACTAGAAATGAGATCAAGGTTAGTTTGATTTAAATGTTTCTTGACCATAGACTCGGCCAAGCCAACAATGTTATATTTGAGGAACAAATTGCAAGGTGGTTTTTGATGTGATGTTTGGGAAAGTCCTTTTCCCAAACAAGAATGATGTTGTTGAGATTCAATGGCTACATATAACGAGGGATTTGGAACTGCTCAGTTCTTATGATTGGGGTTCGGCGTTGTACGACAGTATGTTATGGGGCTTGAGTACCGGAGTAACGATACCCTCGGCTGAGTTGCGGTTCTTTTAATATCCATTGATGGTAAAAATTCATACCCACTAGTAAATTTACTTTCTTTACTTGTTTATTATTTTTTACCGTCTAATGCAATTAGTCGTTAATAATATGTAACAATGTTGTGGGCATATTTCCGATGTCTATTTCCCTTTTTAAGGCCGGAAAATGAGTTGGTTTAAGATCCGTGGCCGACGGGTAGGTTATATGATGAAGACCAAAGAAACTTGGATAGAGGCGCACAAGTGATACTGGTTTCCATTCATTGGTTGTTGTGCGCAACCAAATAGACAACTTCTCGTTCAATTCTATAGTATGGTCGCCGTGGGAGGACAGACAATGGAAAATAAACCCCGAGGTGGTAGAAGCAAAACGAATCTCTGAAACCGGAGGGTCTTTTACGATCCTTTTGGTCACAACTTCTTGTACCTTGGGGAACGATGTCTCAAGCAAGTTCTTGGAATCACAGTATTACCGTGCAATCCTCCTGATTCAACAGTAGACGCCGACACATCACGTACCTTGCATTATGAGGAAGTACAAGATTATGAGTACAAGTTGTGGTGGAAAAAGATGTCAGTTGGGAAGTACACAAGTACAATTGAACACGAAGGAAACTGAGATGTATATGATACGCAAGATCCCGATGCTTTTGTACGTCGACTACCACCGTCTAGGCAATCCACATACACTCAAGAGTTGGAGCCAGTCGTCCATCATCTCTTCCCTTATCCACCAACAATTCCGAAAGCTCGAATATGCGGCTCGGATCTTCAGGCGGTGGATGTACCTATTGGAAGGGAGTATTTGGATCAGTATCCTAGACCCGATTATAATTGCAATCAGGGTACAACTGTGAGTATCATGTCTTCTAATACTTTTTTAAAAAATTATTTGTGATTTATTTATTTTGGTGTTGTCACAAAAATTTAAGAATTAAACTTATGTTGGTGTTTACAAGATATGTGGTTCGAAGCAAATATGGTCGCGGTTCAACAAAATATGGCTCTACAACATTTCCATTTCGACCCTACAAAGGAACTACAATCCAAAATCCTTTACGGTTCTAATTTCTGGGAGACGTATGTCAGAGACTATGTAGCACCATATACATGTGAGTCATCCACCCCTGGGCAGACTGGTGATTCGAGACCGTCGTCTTCTTCTTTTGTGCCAAACAGTCAAGAAGATGTTGTCTACCATCCTTATAATGCGTCTGAACAAATAAATCAAAGTACAACGACGTTCCAAGATCAGGGTAATGAACAAGATCCATGGTTTCAAATGCCAGAACCGTACATATGAAATATTTGAATGGATAGTTTTTGAATTTCATAACGACTTTTTTTAATCAAAACGACTATTTTTTTTTTGTATATAACAGCTAGTTCTTTTTGTTTTATATGTACTGGTCATTTTGACTGTATAACGACTATTTGTTTTTTAATTATTCTACATGCTCTCATAATTTATCTATATATACCATATCATTCTCCTCCCAATTCAGTTATCCAAACATTATATTCTATTACTTAAAAAAAATGTGATTCAACAAAGAATAAGATGTTGCTTTTGTGCAAGCATGGATTCATGCAAAAACCAATGTTCTTATCATAGTTCAAGCGAGCAGCAACCAATTCTGGAATATTGAATTTGAATGTTTTGAAAACATATCTGGAAATCCAAATGCGAGAAAGAAATCAAGTGTTTAAAACATGTTTAGTGTTATCAACAAGGAGGTTCTCACTTTTGTAACAATTCAGGCTGAAGTTAACATACGCAATCCTGGAATGACATATGAACAAAGGGTAAGAATTTTATAAGATATATCAATTTTATTAAATTTAAACTATTTTAACTCGTGTTCCCGTTTCTTTTTAAAAATTCCAGAAAAGTGCTGCTCGTTTAGACTATCTTAACCAGACAAGCAACAATTTTCCTCATGATGAATGCTATCAGCTCTTGAAAGCAAGCTTTGAGCCCTATAATCCCGATGAAATATAGATATATCATTGGCGTCTTTTATCACCCAGATGTTCCTGCATCAAATGTTAATCAAGTCTTCGGCTCTACAATCCTGAAGAATGATTATATTTGAATATATTATCTTATATTTATGTAATTTTCTATCTTTTTGTGTTCTTGCATCAGATGTTAATCAAGTCTTCGGCTCCACAATCCTGAAGAATGATTATATTTGAATGTATTATCTTATATTTATGTAATCTTCCATCATTTTGTGTTCTTGCAATCTAGATATGATATTTAAATTAGTTTAATTAAAGTTTTGACATAAATAAAACTGAAATTCCAGAAAATAGACAACAAGATTGGAACTATTGAATAAAAATCCAAATCACTTGTCGTAGTAATCACGGTTGCACTTAGCACGTGCAACAAGTCTTTAAACCATTAGGTGACCCTAATGGACGAGTTATATTCTCGTGAGGGTTTTCACGGAGTTTTACCCACAAAATCTACACAATCATTTATTAAACTTTCAATATTCACTGGATGAACCAGCGGAATTGTCCGACGATTGATATCCAGGATTTTGGATACCATGAAATTGTAGCTTTCATCAAATGTGAATGCTTCCCCCTTTTCTTCCAATCAACGCGCTTTAACGACTTCGTGCTACAATAACACAACACAATATACTTATTGCTATAATTCAAAATCAATCAATTTAACTTTATTAGAAAACAACTTTAAAATACTTACAAATTATTGAGGGGAAAGGATAATATGGATGGCGTTGAAGATCTGTTGTTGAAGAGCTATAAAATCGCATACGCCTTTTTGGATAATTTGGTATCTGTCATGAATTTGTTGAAGACTTATTCTCTTTGGATTCCCATAATCTTGTCTATATTGGTTATATATCTTTGCCCAAAAGGTTTCGGTCTCTGCCATTACAGGGGAAAGATCTACAACTCGACTTTCGGTGTACCATACTTTGATGATGGCCAAATCTTCAATTGGATCAAATGATCTCATGCTTGTGTTCGTATGAAGAGGTATGAGAGGTATAGAAAGAGGTGATTAGAAGTCTTGCAAAGTGTATGAAAATAGGTGTTTGTTGTTTGTAGAAAGATAACACAATTTATAATATCCGTCAAAAATAGCCGTTATAAAGTAGTCATTGAGATATAGTCGTTTAAAAGTAATCGTTATAAAGTAGTTGTTGGGATTAAGCCGTTATAAACAACATTACAATTATTGAATAAGAATCCAAATACTTGTCGTAGTAATCACGGTTGCACTTAGCACGTGCAACAAGCCTTTAAACCCCTAGGTGACCCTAGTGGACGAGTTATAGTCTCGTGAGGGTTTACAGAAGAGATTTACCCACAAAATCTTAAACAACACCTGCATTTACTAATCTTCGAGTCCGTCTTCTAGAAGATCACTGGCCGTGATTTCCGGATTTTATTGAGGAATGTTGGCCTTAAAGATTAAGTAGCACTCATAATATGTAAATTCTGTACAGGTATTTAGCCGAAACAAAAATTTGACCATTTTCTCCTACGTAAAACAAACATAAAGCAATTGGTTAGTGTTTATTTGGAAAAAACTTTTCAAATATCATAACTATTTATGATGACTTACCGTAATCGCAATTTTCATGTGTTGTGGAGCTTACCATGAATCCTTCTTTGAATGTCGACGTACTTGCGTGCCGCTATGTCAATTTGAGAAATCCGTTGTTGAACTTGTAGTCTGGTTCGGTTATTAACATTTCCAAACGCTTGTACAAAGCCGTCGAACACCAGCGTCCATTTTTCATTGGCGGAGAGTTCTTGAACATCTTCAATAGGAATAGTAGCAGCATTTACAAATGTTGTGGTGATTGCAACATCTTCTTTTACGGTATGCCTAACCATTACTATGTTATCTTCAGAAACAAAAATTATAGGAGATACAGAGGATACTAAGTTTCATATTTGTGTTGAGGAAGCTTATGACAATTTATAAGGCATTGAAAGTAGCCGCTAGAAATTATCCGTTAAAATTTAGACGTTAAAGTAGTCGTTACAAAGTAGCCGTTGGGAAAAGAAAATAAAATTCAAATTTTCGTAACTAGAAATATATATTACTGATAAAAAGAAAACTACATTACTGAAACTAAAACAAAACGTTACTTAAACAAAAAACAATAAAACTAAGTTATTAAAAATAAAAGTCTAAACTCAAATAACTTAAAACTAAAACAAACTTTTAATTAAAACTGGAACTGATTATGTCCTTGCCTCTCCAATTGCTTAGCCAATATGGCATTCTGTTTTAATTCAAAGTACTTTTTTGCATTTGGACTCAGCAAATCTAGATTCATTTGCATTATTTCCCTTTATTCTCTCTCTCGATTATGTTCAATTTGTTGTTGTGTTGTATCTAGCAACCTTTCCATAATTTGGTTTTGTTGTAGCTGACGAGGTGCGATTGTCATTCGGGATTCTTTTATATAATCAACAAGTTTACTGACCGCGTCGCTCATTTGGGAATCTTGCGATGAGGGTGTAGCGGGTGTGCTTGGTCCAGAGCCCTTTTTGGTAGCTGCGGTTTTCTTCGCAGCTCTTGACTTGCGTTTATGGTTTTGTAATCCACCATACGACGATCCAGGTATTGTAGTTGGGTTCGTACTAGGAGTATATCCTTTTGAAAAAAGGATGCCACAAGGGACATCAAAAGCGTTGGTATTGGGAGTATATCCTTAATTTGCAAATGGGGTTTCGACAAATTGGCTCGAAGATGAATTCTGAGAAGCTGGGGTTTGACCATAAAACATACTTGAGATATTTCCAACATATTGAGATGACAAAGGACAAGATTCCTGATCCATATCTTCTTCTACACCTACTTCTACATTTGGAACATCTTTAAGCATTTCATAATCAGTATCTCGATTAAAGAGTTTTTTGTGCATTTCAGAATAAAGGCTTCTCGCCCTTATCATCTACATCAATGTAATCAAACCATTAATAAGATGTACATAAATTAAATTATTACAAAAAACATACACAATAACTATGATGACATATTTAGATAACATACCCGGTTATTAAGGTCCAAGCACGGATCACTTGCATTGACTCTTTCAACACAATCAGAAAAATTATCCACTTCCGATTTGATTACGCTAAACCTATTACGAACACTTTTTATTATCCACCACAAGCTTCTACAAATTTGTTAAAAAGGGTTTTGTATAACTCGTTCATATCTTTAGAATTACTTCCATCTATAACACAGTAAATAGTAACAATGTGAAAATCTTCCAAAGTACTAACAGGGTGTTAGTCCTCAAGGGAGTTGGGCGAGTTGGGTGTAGTTGTATTTTTTCCCGTTAGTCGTGAGGGAGTTTGAGGGAGTCTCTTAAAATCCCCGTTAGTCGTGGGAGAGTTTAGAAGAGTCTCCCAAACTCCCTAGAAAACCCCGTTAGTTGTGGGGGAGTTTGAAAGAAATTCTTAAACTCCCTGTTAGTGGTAAAAATTAGAATGATAGGGAGTTTTTTTTTTTTTTTTGGGAGTTCTGGGGAGTTCTAGGGAGTTTATAGTGTATTTTTGCCTCACTCCAAATCTCTCAAAAAAGTAGAGATTTTGGGAGAGTTTCTCAAACTCCCTACACTCAACAGACCAAACTCTCTCAAACTCCCAATACTCTCTTACACTCCCTCAAAATCCCCAAGATTCAAAATACATTAAAATCCCTCCAACTCACTCGTGGACTAACCCCCTGTAAATCTTGCTATGTGTTTTCTTTTTTCCTTTTGAGGTTGCGACATTATGATGAGATGAGCAAAGGAAAATTAAAAAAACTCTTAAAGAAGATAATTTGAGAGATTTAAGTGAAAAAAAAACTATTTATAAGAAGAGGAGTTGGAGTGATTTGAATAGAGAGTTAGAGTTGTATTTATAGAGGATTTCTGAGAAGTTTTTGAAAATATGACCGTTTTGATCCGACGGTGGAGAGGATAGAGCCGTTATGGATGATGGATGGTTAGGATGGGGTGTGAGAGAAGTGTAAAGAAAAAAGGTCAAACAAAAAAATTTACGGATACGGAAACTCAGTTACAGTCAAAAATGCTACGGAAACTAAGTATCCGTCTCAACTGCCATATGGATACTCAGTTTCCGTAAAGCAGAAATATTGATGCAAAGTCAATTTCTGTCTCATTTCCTTTCCCTACTACCCGGATCAGATGGATCCACCTAGTAGGGAAACCCAGGGATATCCCTACTTTTGTAGGGATATGAGAGACCATAGTAGTTGCCAATTTTGATTTTTCCCTACAAATGAGGGATAGGGAAGGGAAATGGGGCACCATAGTGCTTGGCCTAAGAATATGTAGAATCTACCACATGTTTTGTGTTAAAAAATATATATATTTCTTGCTTCAAAAAAAAAGAAGATAGATACACAGTTATAATCACCCAGTTTTATCTCTCTCATTTATATAAAAAATCTCCTTATGAAAAAATAAATAAATAAATAAATAAATAATATTTTTTTTTTTTGCTGAGAAACAAACTTTTCATTAACAAAGAAGGAACTTACAAGCATCCACAATCTGTTCATTCCTCACTAGATAGTTCAAAAAAGGAGGAAAGAAATCCCAAGATGCTTTAATACATAACTTCCTACCCTGGCGTGCAAGCCGGTCTGCAAATTTATTCATAGCATGCCTAATATACACAAGTTTAAAAACACTACTACTAGTAAGGAGACTAAGACAATCAACAAGAAGATCGCTACACCTCCATCCGGCCGAGTGACTGACTTCGTTAAAAAAATCTACCACTTGAAGGCAGTCACTAACAAACAGAACTTTGGACAAGTTCAACTCCCTAGCCCAGGAAATAGCCAAAAAAAGAGCCATGGCTTCAGCACAAACTGCATCAAGAGCTAGTCCAAAATCTGCACGAGAAAACTTTATTCCTCCTGCAACATCACATAAGACCATACCAAAACCCATGTTAAAGTTTTTGTAAGAACCATCTAAGAAGAGAATATGACTAACATCTGTAAGAGGAGTTTTAATATCCATTCGAATAACAGGCACATGAGGAGAATGAATGTAGGTATTTATCATTCTTATAATATTGAGAATAACTTTATCCAAATTAATAGTAACTTTCTGAAAGACAATTTCACATCTCAGTTTCTAAATGCACCACATTATAATTGCACCAATGCTAGGCCAGCACACAGGGAAAGGCGACTGCCCTAGACTAACATCAAACTATTGAAGAAAGTAATCATCAAGCCAAGGGAAGTTAAAAGAAATTAAATGTTGCAGAGACAAACCAAACCAAATATGAGAGGCCACAGGACACTGAAAAAAGAGATGAAATACTGATTCTGAATCATTGTTACAAAGAGGACAGGAAGGATAAATAGTGTTGTTATAGACATTCATAGTAGAGTTAACAAACAACATGTGATCAAACACCTTCCACATAAAAAACTTTATCTTAGGAAGACAATGCAAGGACCGAACCTTTTTTCCAAAAAACAGACTCTTCAGCAGAACAATACTCAATAATATAAACTTTATATGTAGACTTAAATAGAAAAATTACCATCCCTAGTATGAGCCCATATGATTTTATCATCACAGAGAGGATTCAGATGAATAGAAAAAATCTTGACCACATCATCATGACATAATAGAGTATTCAGAAGACCAACATTCCAGGTATTATGGTGAAAATCAATAAGCTTTCTAACAAAAGTATAATTGTTGAAATTGGGACTAATAGATAAAGGTGGGACAGTTGAGTGAGGCATCCAGTTGGAAGTCCAAATCCTAGTAGAGTTTCCATTATTTATCTTACAGACTATATTTGACTTAAGAAAACCAAGACTGTTAACTATACCCTACCAAATCCAAGAAGAGGTATCAGCATCTTTATCAATTTTCAGCAAATTTTGGTTGGGAAAATACTTGTGTTTCAAAAACCTAGAGACTAAATGATCATGGAATTGAGTAATTCTCCAAGCAATTTTAAATATAAAGACTCGATTGAAAGCATACGAGTTTCTAATACCAAGGCCACCACAACTCTTAGATTTTCCAATATCAAGCCAAGATCGAAAATAAGCCGCTCTACGAGGGTTTTTCTGCGACCACCAAAAAGTTCTTTGAATAGAGTCAAATTTGGAAGTAAGTTTATTTGGAAGAGGAAAGCAGGACATATGGTAAATTGCAAGGCTAGACAAAACATGCTTTGTGGCAACAGTTCTACCAGCACCATTGAGATTAGTTTTTTTTCATATTGCTAAGTCTAGCATATAACTTATCAATCAGGAATTGAAAGGATTTGGTTCTATCCCTATTAATAAATAGAGGGGTTCCTAGGTATTTTTCAGTGCTGGACAGAAATTTAATCCCTAAAGTTCTAGAAAGCATTTTTATGTGTTTATGATGCATATTCGCACTAGTGAAAAAACCAGACTTTTATAAATTAATCGCCTGACCCGAAGCTTTGGTAAACTTACTTAAAATCTGCATAAGATTTCTTTCATACGCTATAGAAGCCTTAGAGAACAACATACAGTCGTCTGCAAAAAATAAGTGGGTGATAGTAGGACTTATATTTTAGGTGGAATGGACACAATGGCATGCGGTAGTTCTTAAGCAAACAAGGAAGAAAGGATTGACCAACATCCTTCAGTAATATCAATAACAACCTTGCAGCAGGATTTTTCAATTGATTCAAATTGCGAAGTTGTGAAAAGAGTGACCACATCTTTTTCGCACTGCTCCACACTTCGAAGTTTTGAGAATAAGCATTCTCCAAGTATTTAATCATCTTGTTTAGAAGATACCGCTAAACCACCACTATGACCACCGGTTGATGATGAGCCAAGCTGAACAAGTTCACAAAGTTTCTTGAGCTGATTGGACAAATTGTTTAGGAATCCGAAGTCGCTGGATTCAATTTTTGGGAAGGTGAATTTTGGCGAACACTTTTCGCCAACTTTAAATATGACTATGCAACAAGAGAAATAATATTGAGCGGTATGAGGATAGAGATAGGTCAGGTAAACATGTAGAAATTAACGTTTAATCCCATTTTAGTTGGGCTTTAGACACCCTAGTCCTGTCCCATCAAGCCTAGTACCAGAAGGTCCAAATCTACCAAATTCTGAAGGGGTTAATCCTTTTGTGAACGATTTAATCCAAATCCATTTTTCAATACCGAAAATACCTATCACCTACCTGTAATATTACTTCTTCGAGTTTCAATTCTGCTTTTTCATTTCCAACGTCTGAAGAAACTCTCCCTGAAGAACAAATCCTAAACCTGATTTCTTCTCAATGAAAGTTCAATCGCCCAAACATAAATCTGAGAATCAACAAATAACAGATTCAATTTGATTCAACTTGAAAACCAATACTCTTATCATCAGTAATTTTTTTTTTTGAAGATTAAATCAATCTAGGAGAAGCCTTGATGAGATTCAATTTCCACATTGAAGAATTCGTCATTGAAAGCAATTTGAAAGATAAATGTTATCTATTCTTATCATTTAATCAATTTGATCGCAATTGTTAGTTTATCAATTTCAGAATTGATTTTAGATCTTTTTTATGCGATTTCAAAAATCTAATTACTTCGGTTTCAATTTTAGTTTCTTATTCAACTCGTGAGCTTATATATGTGTCATTGAATGGGAAAATATGGGTTATGTTGGGTACAAACAGTCACTTGAGGTTTATTTGTTTGGAGCTTAAATAATTAATTGTGATTTGATGGTTGAACCATGTTTGCGACGGGCATCTTGAACTCAGGAACTATCAGTTCATAGAAATTAGGATCGGAAATGTATTGAAATCGATATTTAGTGGTTAGTTGATAGACTTAGTCCATATGGTTTCATTTTTGATTTTAGTATTGTATACACCAAAAAATACCTTGACACGTGGAGTGAGATTGTGAGCTGAGGAAGGATGCAACTATACAACAACGAGCACTATATCAGCCCAACACAGCTTCAATCCTAAGCTAAGGATAGAAGCGTAATCCACCAAAAAATATTTTGCCCATAAATAGGGAGCAACTAGGTTCGGGCAAAGGGACTTTTCTTTTCCCTTCTTCCGACAGACACATTTGAGAACCCCTTTCCTCTCTCTTCTCTCTACAACTCTCTTAACATCATGTGTTCATGAATGAAGATACAGAGATATGAAGATATATCTTCCATATCTTCATGAATGAATTACCAATATTACCGCATGTAACATATGAGATAAATAATAAACAATTCTTTTACCCCCGTGTATGTAGGCTTTGCCGAACCACGTTATACCTTGTGTCCAATTTCTTATTTACATTTCTCCACATCTTAGTTTCGTTTTATGATTTCGATCCATATTTGGTGTTTATTATTTGTTTTATCATTTCATTATTTGGTTGTGCTATCAACTAATGGAAGGAAACTTGTTTGTGGACACGACCATACCATCGTTATTTTCGTGTTCACAATCTGACGCTAGAAACAGGGAATGGGTAAAGAATTTATTCTACCTGTCTTAGATCTACTATCTTTTAAAGCCCTTTACTAACTTTCTGAAATTAGTTTTCATTTTTTCTACTTCTTCGGATGAAATTTTCTTTTAATCATTGCTTTCAAAAGGAAAGTGCTTTGGTGCTACCCAAAACTTGCGTACCTGTAGTTCATCTATATTTAACTGCATGTAGTAGTGAATGTGCCAATTGATCGAATAAATTAAAAATGTTCAGCAACTTCTAGTTTTGGTTTTGGTAAAAATAGAAGATTAAGCTTTGAACTGATTTTTTAAACTAGCCTACCAAGTGTTTTATAAAATAGTTCAGTGAGTATGTACTTGGTTTTTTTCTTCCATTTAACTTTACCGATGGAATCAAAACGGAGATTTTTTGGCAAGCTCTCATGTTTCTGCTGACATCGTTATTTCTGTTGCATCGTCGAAAATGGATGGAATAAGTCACTTTTTAATGAATATTCATTTAAGTCTCGCACTGTTTAGCCCCAATAACTCAAAAGAAAAACTTTTTTTTTCAAATTACAGATTAAATAAAGTTTTAAATAAATAATTGTATTTTTTTTCAGATGTCAGCATATCAGATGTCTTTTTCTACTTTATCTTTTCAGATGTCAGTATATTAGTCAAACTACTTTATCTTTTCTACTTCATGTCTTTATCTTTTCTACTTTATGTCTTTATCTTGTCAGAAATGTGTACCTTGTACCAGCATCCGAATAAAGGAGTTAAGGAGATAATGCTTCGATCCAAAGCTCTGGTCCTCGTGTTTATGAAGATAAGCCTTGTGACGTTGGACTAGTCCTGCTGACCGACCATACCAAGAGGAAGAATGAAAATCCAGATGATTAATCTGATACGAGATCAAGTTAGGCACCACTGATTCGAGGAAGTCAAGCCCAAAAGAAGTTGCAGTTCAACTTAGGGAGACTAACTTATAAAGTAACAACATCATCACACCAAAGCCAGACGCTGATGACAATGAACCAAAGTCCGAAGGCTGGAGTGCAATGACGATGAAGAGCCAAAATATTGCTACGAAGATCTCCGAAGACGATGTTCAAATCCCATGCCAAGGACCCAGAGAAGTTCATTCTAGTTGCAGGAAATCCTACACTACACCCCTCATATGATTTCATAAACACTCAACTCATTTTATATTAACAATCTTAATTTTATTGATGAATCTTTGAACAATCTTACAAGAAAAGATAAAGAAATCAAGAATAACCACTGCTCTAGATTTTCTCTCTCCTATTTACTTATTTCTTACTCAAAAAAGATCTCCCTCCTTTCCTTTACAACTGAACGGCTATTTATAGGAAATTATATAGTGGATGACAGCTAATATGTCCTTTATTTTCGGATATGGCTTGCGACATTATCGCAACCTTACAAATGTTAATTTCACAAACTCCATAATTTTCGCAGGACCATCACATTTTTCTCATGATTTAGCTGACGTCGTTTATTATTTCGTTTCTGAAGTTGTTCTGCGACATTGTTGTGTTGTTAATAATTTCGCTGAGGCATTATTTCTGCGAGATTCTGATCCTACATCTTTCCTCTTCTCATATCTTCTCCGCGAAGTAGAGAATGATGTGAGAAATGTCGTAGTTATCCGTTCTTTCATATTCTGCATTTATCACACGTATCCTTTTTCTCATCTGTTTCTTGACACGTCTTTTGTAACTGCTGCTTTTTAACCGCTTATATCTTTCCTCATTTATTGTGTTTTCCTTTTCGAGAAAAAATATCATCTATATATACTCTTTCTTATTCTCTTTTTCTTTCTTTTTACTTTCTCTGCAACTTCATCGTTCTTCTGCAAATTCCATTATTGCAACTTTTCTTCTTTCTTCTTCTTTTAATCTTTTTAAGTTCTTTTTGATCTTCATATTGTTCTCTCTGTTGATCTTCATCATTCATAATTTTCTTCGAAATAACCTTCCTGCTATTGTTTTCCATGGATTCATCAAAGTTAGTTTTGTTTTTTCTTCCTTATGGGTTTAGCTGAAATTGATCTTGTTTACTACCTTATTTGATGTTATTTATGTGATTCTCATACTGTTGTTATTTCAGCAAAAGCGCCTCCAACACTAAATTTACGGTTCTGAACCCTAATATTCCCAAACCGCAGCATAAGATTGTTGTGCATAAAAGAAAGTCTGCGAATCAGAAGGTAGTAAGAAACATTATTCTTTTCTAATAACAATATTGTTGCCTCTGTTTCTTATCTGGATTGTAATTCGCAGGGTGATAAGGATGTCAATAAACCTCTCAAGAAATCTCGCCACCTTAAAACTGTTGAAACCTCTGTTCCATTCCACTTACTTATCTCTTCTAAACCTCCTGCGACATCTTCGCAAGATAAACCATCATCTCCAATTCGCGAAAAAGCTGCCTCAGACTTCATTTCTTCAACTGACCTTTCAATGATTGAAACCCCCATTATTGATCCTTCTGTGAATGAAACTTCTTCTCTTCCTATTGATAATGTTTCTCAACCTTCTATCATTTCCCGTTCTCTACGTGAGCCTCTTCCCTTTTCGAAAGAAACCGTGGAAGGAATAAATATTGCTTTCAAAGTTTTATCTGAAGTCCTGGATGATGGAAAGAAGTCTTCTATTGATCCTGTCAAGTCTAGTATGTGTGAAATTCTGAGTAAGTATTTCGGTTATGATAGAGCTGCTTCGCAAACAGCTTTGGAAAAAGAGTGTAATGCTCTTCGCCTCGAAAATCAAAAGCTTCAGAATGTTTTGCTGGATCGTGACAACCTTCGCAAGAAGAATGATGAATTGAGAGGTATGATTTTCTTATCCGTGTCTTCAATTTTCCTTTCTAATGGTTTTTTCCTTCCCATATTTAATTATCCTTGAAATCCGTCTTTCGCATGTTAAGCCTTAAACCAGAAACGAATAATGGAGAGATATCAATTTGAATTTGCTGTTGAAGAAGCCCGTGTTGATAAAGAGATTTTGATGGATCAATATAACCAATTAGATAACCTTTATTCATATTCTCTTGATCATATAAATAATCTTACCAATGAAAATACCCAATTAGTTTAGAGGCAAGATTTATTAAGTAATGAAATATCTCGCCTTTCTTGTTCTTTAACTAAAGCTAATTTAGGGATGGAAACTTTATCAGATGAGAATAAAACCTTATCTCAAGAGAAGCGATCTTGTTTAAACAAGATGGCGATATCTTCGCAACAACTTAGCATTCTTCAGAAAGTATGTGATGACCAAGAACAATCTCTTCGCTCTCTGAGAAATGAACTTAAAGAAGTAACAGAGTCATCTATTGCTGAAAGAGATACACTCATTCAAGGTAGAATAGCTTTAAGTGTAAAGGCGAATAAACTTAAAGAACAATATTCCAAATTAGAAGAATCTTATTCTTCTCTTGTGAAGAAAAATGCCTTTCTTATTTCTAAAGAGAAAAATTTTCAGTCTCGACTTAAAGGTTTAGTTGG
Organism: Papaver somniferum; assembly: GCF_003573695.1. Lineage (NCBI taxonomy): Eukaryota > Viridiplantae > Streptophyta > Magnoliopsida > Ranunculales > Papaveraceae > Papaver > Papaver somniferum. Next base: position 95,973,652 of record NC_039358.1, read on the forward strand.
AGATAAATTTGATGATGCGATGGGCCGTTGGGAGAATAGTTGTCTGAATTTGATTCAACATCTTATTTCGCAAAAGGAAGGTAGTCATAATAGTTTGGCTGCCTTAACTATCTTTTCTTTGTCATATGTTTTTGAGCTTTTCATCTTATTGAAATTTTGTATTTTACCTTTCGCAGAGTCTGAGAAGAACCTTCATTCCTCCATTTCTGCTTTGGAGGCTAAATATGCCAAAATTCGCAGAGAAAATACATTACTTGTCTCTGTCCTTACTGGTTCTCGCGACCGAGCAGAAAGAAGACTTGATTATCTTGCTTACTTTAAGGATATTCAAGATAGGAATCATCAGAGAGCACTTCTTCTTCAAGTTCATCTCCGGGCTGAAGTCCTTGTAAATGATATCTTATTGTATAAATATCTTCCTCCTACATCAATCGAACCTTTGGAAGTAGATGATGATGAAATTCCTCGTCCTGCTGATAGTGATTATGATTATGAATGTGGTGCAGAGGATAATATCTTGGAAGATGAAGAAGAAATTCCTTCTAAGGAAGCATCTGCTGGTGTTAATCAAAATGAGAATGAAAAAGAAATCTCTTCTGAAGAAGTAATTGCTGGCGATAATCAAGGTGCTAATCAAGGCAAAGATCAGAACCGAAATGAAGGAGAGGCTTGCGATAATGATAACATTGGCGAAGAACGTCTATTATCTTCTTCTACTGGAATTAATACTGAAGCTTGAGCTTCTAATCTAGTTTTATCTTCTTGAATTGTCTTATCTTTATTAATTTTTGCGAATAATATTCTTCAACCAACTTTGGAATCAATTTTCCCTTTTAGTATTTTGCTGGCGAGAAAGATAATGCTTCTTGTTTATTGATTCCCATACTTTCCTCTCATTATCTTTCTTGCGAAAAATAATTTTTTATGAATACATATAAATATTTTGTTTTGTCATGTGGTCTTATTTTTCCTTCCTACTTAAAGGTCTTATTATGCCACCTCTTGTCATTGCGATAAAATCTCAGGACGTCCTTGCACTTTCATGCAACAACCCATTGATCTTGCCTTAACTTTTTTATTTTGTATTGTGGACTCTTCAAGAATGTTGCGACAATATGACAGGCCTAAATATTCTTGCGAAAATAAAGCCCCATGACATTGCCGTCTTGCGACGAAATCGCAGGACGTCTTCGCACTTTCATGCGAAAACCCATTGATCTCGTCTTATCCTTTTCTTTTGTATTATTGCCTCTTCAGAATTGTTGCACAAATATGACAATCCTTAATACCCTTGCGAATAAAAAGCCTCATGACATTTGCGTCTTAAGACACTTATCATCTCCCTAATGGAGGGTGCCGCCCTTATCTTCCCCCTGGTTGCCCTTTCAAGGAGGCGTACTTCTACCATACAAGGTTAGCTCCTCTCATCCAGTCTTAACAACAACCAGTTGTTTTCGCAGCCTCTTATCCCTTTTACCTATAGGGATTATGGTTACGAGACTGCACCCTAAATGGGGTTTTTTTCAGGCCGAGTGCAGTATAAGCCAAGACTTGTCAAGAATGGCAAGGTGCGCTTCAAACGCCCCTGGCACTCTTGACTCAACCGTGTACCTCGGCGCCTTGATCAGATATGCACTCCTTGGGAGAGTCCTTATTACCTTAGTCGCCCAACCTAAGTCATATGCTTAAGCTGAGAATCCAAGGTGCCTCTCCCGGATGGGCTTTATTGACCCCAAATCTACATGACTCAGGTTCCGGTGGCGGTGTAGCCTTTCCCTGAGCCATGCAACAGGTGCCCCCTTATATGACGTACTTTAGGTCTTACATTTTCCTTTTGCGAAATTTTATTCGCGAACTAGGGTGTACGCCATAAAGGTTCGCCCCTTTCTTTTATGTCATTGTTCTGTGATTATCTCTGCGAAAGTTTCACACATCATGATATTGTTTTGATGTGAATAATCTTGCAATTATTCTTTCAGAATCCATAACTTCTCAAAGCTTCTTATGGATAATATCTTTTTAAGTACAACCTGTTCCATGGTCTGTCAAGTCTATGACCAACATCTCTACCTTCTGGATCCATTAATCTATAAGCTCCTGTTCCAACTATCTCCTTAATGATGTAAGGTCCATCCCATTTTTTCGCTAATTTTCCACCATTTTATCGCTGATATATTGGTGTCTCTCGCAGAACTAAATCTCCTGGTTGGAATTCGCGTACTTTGACACGTTTATTATATTCTCGGGCTAATCTTCGCTGATAATTCTCCATATTTTGTAAAGCTTTTTCTCTTCTTTCTTCTAATTCATCAAGTTTGTTTAAGATCAAACCCACACTAAGATTTTTCTTCCAAGTTTCTCTCTTTGTCGTCGGAATAACAACTTCTGTTGGTAACACCGCTTCAACTCCGTATGTTAAAAAAAAAGGTGACATTCCAATAGCTTCTCTTCTAGTTGTATTATAAGCCCATACTGCATTATGTACTTGTTCGCACAATGCTTTGTGATGCCCTTACAATTTCTTCTTTAATATATCTGCAATTGTTTTGTTTGTTGCTTCTACCTGCCCATTAGCTTGTGGATACAAAGAAGTAGACTTTCTACATTTTATCTTAAATGCATTAAGTAACATTTCTATGTTATGTCCTTCAAATTGTTTCCCATTATCAGATACCAACTGTGCAGGAATTCCAAATCTGCAAATGATATTTTCGAATATGAGTGTAAAGATATCTTTGTCGCGAATATGCTGTACTACCTTCACTTCTGTCCATTTTGTGAAATAATCTGTTGCGACTATTAAGTATCTTCTTTTTCCAGAACCTGGTAAAAATGGCCCCATAATATCTAAGCCCCACTTTCCAAAAGGCCATACACTGTTTGAAGATGACAATGGTGCTCCGGGTGCATGTATTTTCTTTCCATGCCGCTGACAATCTTCGCAACGTCTTGATATTTGTTTTGCATCTTCGTGCATGTATGGCCAGTAATATCCTTGCATTTTTGCTCTATGTGCCAAAGATCTTCCCCCGCTATAATTGCCAGCATCCCCACTATGTAACATTTTGGCACTTTTTCTCCTTCCTCTCGTGTCAAACATCTGAGTGATGGTCCATTAAAGGATTTTCGGTATAGCAGCCCATCTCTTAATTCATAATTCGTTGCTCGGCTTTTTAACTTGTGTATTTCCAATCTATTTTTTGGTGTTTCTCCTTTCGCCAAATATGCATGAAGTTCTTTTCTCCAATCTGCGATATTGTTCATTTGTTCTTCTTCTTCGCCGTCTATTATCATCATATCCATTTCTTCTTCTTCTTTATTGATTGATGGTGACAGAAGTGTTTGTATTTTTATGCATCTCGTAGTTGGATCTGTCATCATGCTTGAGATGAAAGCAAAAGCGTCTGCGAGTCTGTTATCCTTCCTTGAAATGTGCCTCCATTTTATTTTTGGGATTTTCGCTGACAATTCTTCAACGAGCTTCTTGTATTTCTTCAAGGATGGTTCATTTGTAGTATACTCTCCCTTTATTTGGTGAATAACTAGCTGCGAATCACTAGTGATCCTGCCATTTTCTAGTTTCATTTCTATTGCGAATTTTAAGGCATGTATTACAGCTTCATATTCCGTTTTGTTATTAGTGGATGCGAATTCCAATCTGAATGAAAAAGCCATCTTTATTCCTTCTGGCGAAATTAAAACAATTCCAACTCCATTGCCTTCTCCATTTGATGATCCATCTTCCAATATCTTCCATCTATTTGGTTCTGTTAATAAATCTTATGGATCTCCGTGTTCTTCTTCTATATCCATCATCTCTTCTACCGCTTCATCTTCTTCTAAAGGAAATTCTGCCAAGAAATCTGCAACAACTTGTGATTTTGGTGAAGACAAAATTTCATATTTAATATCAAAGTGGCCTACTTGTGCATTCCATCTCTCCACTCTTCCTGATCTTTTAGAATTCTTCATCACTGATTCAATTGGTACTTTTGTTAGTACCTTTATCTTGTGCGCTTGAAAATATATGCGGAGCTTAAATGATGCGGATAGTTTGCCCAAAAGATAGTTTTGGCATGTCACGAACTGCTTGCACTTTTTCTGGATCAACCTGTATTCCTTCCTTTGATACAATGTAGCCTAAAAATTTTCCCGATGCAACTCCAATAGTACACTTCTCAGGATTCAGTTTAATGTTATACCACCGCATTTGTTCAAAAATCTCCCTCAGGTCCTGTACATGGTCTTTGGCTTCTTTACTCTTTACTAACATGTCGTCTACGTATACTTCTAATGTTTTGTGTATCCATTTTGCGAACACCTTCTCTACCATCCTTTGGTATGTCGCTCCCGCATTTCGAAAATCAAATGGCATTTTCGTGTAACAATATAAACCTCTAGGGGCGAATAAAGCAGTATGTTCTTGATCTTCTTCAGCGAGAGGGATTTGGTTATACCCTTTGTACCCATCTAAAGACGATACCCTATCATTTCCCGCTGCGGATTCCACCATTTGAGGAATATCTGGTAACGGAAAACTATCTTTTGGGCAAACTTTGTTTAAATCAATGAAATTTATGCAAATACTTATTCCTTTATTTTTCTTTGGGACAATGACCATATTCGCTATCCATTCTGGGTATTTAGCTTCTCTTATGATTCCCGCATCAAGCATTTTCTGTAGTTCTTCTTCTATTTGGGAATGGTAAGTTGTTGCAATTTTTCTTATTCTTTGTTTAAATGGTCTCATATTTTTGTTAATCTCCAACTTGTGGCATGCGATTGATGGATCTATTCCTGGTATCTCATCCATGCTCCCTGCGAAAACGTCTTTATATTCTCGCAAAAGGTTAACAGTTCTTTCTTCTTCTTCTTCTACATCCATCTTGGTTCCAATTCTCAATATTAGAGGTTCTTCCATAGTCCCAACGTTTACTTCTTTTGTTGGTTCTGCGGCAGTGTAACTGGACTTGGATTCTCCCATTGGTGTTGGTTCTTTTATTGTTTTCACAGGTCCTTATCCTTCTTCCGAAATTTCGTTGGGTATTCCCCTGCCTTATTTTTCCCTTATCATGTATACTCTAAATTCTTATTCTTTCTTTGCCTCCTTTGCCAACTTTCTGCGAAATTTTTTCCTTTTTGCTTGTCCTTCATAATGCTTTACTTCAATTTGATGACATAATTTCGCATTATCAATATCTCCTCTGATTTCACCTATTCCATTTGATGTGGGGAATTTAATACATTGATGCAACGTTGATACTACAACTTTTATCGCATGTATCCATGGTCTTCCTAGCAACATATTATATGGCGATTCCATATCCACCACGCATAGTGTTACGTGTGTTTCGATCTCTCCAAGTGGAATTCGTACCACTATTTCTCCTTTAGGTTTTGTTGTGGATTTTCCAAAGCCATGAACAAAATATGTTGAAATGGACATTTCTTCATCTTTAAATCCCATTCCCCTGAATGCATGATAAAATATTATATCCACTGAACTTCCTGTATCAATTAAAGTTCTATTCAACATCCATTCTCTCGTGGATTTTGTTGTTGTCCCCTTCTCTTTTCGCGTAATAGGCACCGTGATAACTAATGGAGATGTGTGGTTCAAATTTTCTTTTAGTATTTCTGTCGCCATGAATGTGATTTTTTTTTGCTTTTCCCAATCTTTCAAGGGTGCTGTCTTTTCTACTGCCATAATCTTCCTTCCTTCAAAATTTCGTTTATGTATTCTTCCTTTGATGTTTTCATGGAATTCATTAACCATTGTTTTTGCTATCATATTACACTCCAATCTTCTGTCATCTTGATTTACTCTAATCATTTTCCTTTTAATTGGTTCGCTGATTTATTTAATCACTTTCTTGATTTGAACAATCTCAACAACAATCTTCAACTTTTGATCTTCATTATCCCTGTTTCTAGTGCCATTATGTAGTTGCACGAAATCCTACACTACACCCCTCATATGGTTTCATTAACACTCAACTCATTTTAGATTAACAATCTTAATTTTATTGATGAATCTTTGAACAATCTTACAAGAAAAGATAAAGGAATCAAGAATAACCACTGCTCTAGATTTTCTCTCTCCTATTTACTTATTTCTTACTCAAAAAAGATCTCCCTCCTTTCCTTTACAACTGAACGACTATTTATAGGGAATTATATAGTGGATGACAACTAATCTGTCCTTTATTTTCGGATATGTCTTGCGACATTCTCGAAACCTTACACATGTTAATTTCGCAAACTCCCTAATTTTCGCAGGACCGTCACATTTTTCTCATGATTTAGCTGACGTCGTTTATTATTTCGTTTTTGAAGTTGTTCTGCGACATTGTTGTGTTGTGTTGTTAATAATTTCGTTGAGGCATTATTGCTGCGAGATTCTGATCCTACATTCATATCCAAAATGATGATAACACCGACTTTCTCAACTGATGATAGCTCCAATTCATTCCAGGGTTGCTGCAAAGCCGACGACGATAAAAGGACTATACACCGACGTTGCAATTCAGACCAGTCAACGATGCTGCAAACGGAGGAGTAAGAAATCCACTACCTCTGAAGAGAGGAATAAGTGCTGGATCTTTTTACTACCTCCATTCTATCGACGATTATTGGATCAATTGTCTACTGAAAGCAATCGAGCACACCATGAAAAGCTACTACATACCACCGCTGTTGCTGCCATGATACGGTTAGTTGCACTCATTTGGAGGAGGGGAACAACAGTTCCAGCTTAAAGCCCACTCGAAGTACAAAAAAAACAACGATGCTTTGGTCCGACGATGAGAGCCCTAGTTAGTCCGATGATGTCACTCCATCCAACGATGCACAATTCTGCTAAGATCCGGCTATGAAGATCTCTGAAGATGATGAGCTAAAGTCTTCCCATGACGAACCAAAGTCTTGCTACGATGATCCAAGGCCGAAGACGATCCAAAGTCCGATGGTTCAAATTCTGGTGACGACGATAAAGAGCACCTCAATTCCGATGCTTACTCCTCATCTCCGACGCTGCCGAGCAACCAGAGTAGAATGATGACGATGCATGCCAGTGGAAGATTCAAATTCGGATGCCAACAATGCAAAGCCATGCAACCCGAAGATATCTTCGGTCCCACAGTTCAAACAAAAGTTCAAGCAGTAGTGATTAGACGAACACTCCAACTATCAACTTGGTTGTATCAGAAGTACAACACAACTACTCAGACCTCCCACCAGTTCTGAAAACAATGAATATGGCGTACATCTAGACCATCAGCAGTCTGAAGCACGGCTCACGAAGAATCATTGACCATATGTTTAAGCTGGCATAAAGATTAGGACCACATGCAGACCAGCTTAACCAACTCAATTCTCAGAGAGGCAGCAGCTCAAGTGTAAGAATCTGGACTCCAACGATGATTCAAAGTCAAGGACATAACGATGATGCAAGGAAGTATATATTTCATACTTACTGGTTGTACTTCATACTTTTTATGCCAAGTGTGATTCTTCAACAATTTATAGTTCTTACTTCCAACACTTCATTATTCACTCAAGAATCGGTACTTGATTTATGAAACAAGAACTTAAGAAACAAACATCACTATCGCAGCCGATGTCCAATGATTAATTGGTCTTATGAATTGCAAAGATCCAAAGACGATGAGCCAAAATCTTGCTAAGATGATTCAAAATCCGACGAAGCTGTGACGATAAACTAAAGCCAAACGACGATGCAAATTCCGTTGACCCAAAGCATCAGTTCCCCCTATATCACTTATTCCGTAAACGAACCATAAAACTGCTGCAAACAAGAATCGATACTTCTTATTTCTAGTACTTCATACTTCTCCAACATCGCTGATGACGAATGGTGCTATTGTTAAACCAAGGCTGTAAAGTGCTTTCAACACGAAATTACTGCGAGGATGGAGCATTGTCACTATGATTAGTCGTACCACGACATACTCGAAGCTGCTGCTTAATGGGTGCTGCAGGGTCCTTCTAACTTGAAACGGATGGGGCAAAGCAGGCGACTATAAGATTTAATTTTATAGATACTTAAATTAGGATCGTTGAACTTCATGATAATCACACAATAATATACGAATAGAGTTTATGGAAAATACCTTTAGCGCTAATCCATTGTATGTTACCGACCATCTTTGGAGCGGGGATAATACCTTGTGGATGTCATGGTTTCTCTCTCTTGACCTTAGCCGTAATGAGTTGTTAATTCCTTGGATTGGATACAAATGGTGATGGTCACTGTTTCCCCTTCATAGGTAGAGATAGGACCAAGTTCCTAGGATTTTAGTATTAGCCTTAGATCTCGACCGTCCATCAAAGAAGATATATTAGGAAATAATCCCAGAAATGGTAACCGACATAAGTTAGCAATATTCTATAATTAACCAAAATTATTACGTGGCCCAAGGGAATATTTCTATGTGTAGAAATATTCTTACATTCTCCCACTGGTCCATGTGATAATTTATTTAACGGTTAATCGTAGAAAAACATAAGGCGCGCGTAATTGCTAACAAAATTTAAAGGTTAACGTAATACCTTGGCCAACTAAGCTAATCATGCGAGTCATAGCGGTTGAACGTTGTCTTGTTATCAACATGTTCCCTTCCATGTACCACAACACAAATAACTTACTTAACTAGGCCTTAAATTGGGATATCATAATGGTCCAATGATGTCTTCAAAAGAAAGACAATTTCTGTTCACATTCATCCGTTTACATAAGTGTATACTAAACATGGATACAGAAATAATTCAGAACGACACTAATAAGAGCTCATAAAGTGTTCAAAAACAGGCACATAAATTAGCTGAATTTAATAATCAATTACTCCCACAGACCTGTGATTTTAATCTTTTCTTAAGAGGTCTTAAAAGGTAATTATTCATTAAGTGCATCTCTGAATGCAATTGTGCTTAAGCGATAAATTAACAACTATTTTTTCTGAATTTCATAATTCACGCATATATACTCAAGGTTCATGTATTTTGTTCCTTTCGTATACATATCGTGCTTTAATGCTGCGAAGCTAAGACGATAAATTTCAGCAATGTAGAAACAAACTTTAAGTCTCTAAGTATCGCAGTCATAAATATTCAAACTCAATTGTGGGACTAGTATTAATGGATTCTTCCTTTATAGAATCCATACATCCACAATAATTGAAGTCTATAAAAACCCAATAAACTCTTGTTGGGTTTGCTAACTAATTATAAGACATAAGTTAAAATAGTATCTCAAAATTCTTGATAGCTTTCCTGTAATTTGTTCTTCGAATCTTTAACATATCAACAACTAGTTATAAGTTTCATATCAGAATTAAGACGTAATGAAGATTAAATTTATATCTTCTATCCAACATGAAATAAAATCTGTTAAATATGTTATTATCTCAAAATTCCTTGAATATTCGATATATGCCTTATAAGAGAGCTTTATTAATCCATATGATATTACTATCACATGGTAAGCTTCATTCATATCCTTTACTTCAAAAAACTATAGAGATATGCATAAAGTCAAGATCACTACTCGTAGGTAGTACGTCTTAAAATACAAGACCAAGAGTATGAATTTCTCCCACTGATCTTGAGGTATATACATAAATCTGTAATAATTCATCCAAAACTTGAAACACTTATAGTTTTGTTGAATTTCATATACCATTATGGGAGGATGCTTAAATTTCATACTTTGATTTCTAAAATTTGTAGACTAAAATTTATCATCAATAAATGCTATTTTCACATTTAATTAATGCAACTCTTAGGTCATACTGAGCTACTAATAATACTATGACAATCCTGAATAAGTCTTTCTATGACTCGAGAGAAAAACTTATTTATAATCAATGCATCGTTTCGGAGTAAAATCTTTGGCAATAAGTCTTGCTTTATACTGTTTAAAATTGCTATTATAGTCGTATTAGGTCAGAAAGACCCACTTTCGTACAACTGATTTGTGTCTTTCGAGCAATTAAACAATATCCGAGACTTGACTTTCAACCAATGATTTTTGCTCACATAGCATCAATCCATTAATCAAAATTATTACACATAATATTTGTGAACCTAAAACCGAGACTTTGCCATTCCATATCAAAATGTAATAAATTCTTGTAAGAAAATCACTGAAACAACACGAATAACTTTCTTTCAATCTCTGTTGAGACCTTCTTAATGCTGGTTCATGTTGTTATCAAAAAAATTCTTTATTGGCATATTATGGAGTATTGGATCAATAATTTGTAGGCTTTCATTATCTAACATTCTGATAATGAGAAGATTCATAATAACTGTAGAAATCTTAAATAAAAGGATCATTATCATGATTTCTTGAACAGATATATCCACGTACTCCCACTGATTATGCCATCATTAATAAATTTATATTTTCGATTTCAATAAATCACATACTTCGGTTAGAATATTAAAGGTGATTTAAACTAGGTTTCCATCCTTTCTAGTCCAAAGTGTGTCTTTGAAACTTCTCTAACGGAAATCTATTTAAATTACACAGTTACAGAAAGAACAAACATTCACAAATGTATAGCCATTATGCACGGTTCATCATTCTTCTAACCATTTTCATAAAAGTATTATTTATCCCTTTGATATACACCATTACGCCAAGGATAAGTTGGAATTGTGTATTGAGAAACAATTCCGAACTTTTGGAGATACTATGCAAAAGATTTAGGATATTATCCTGTTTTGTCATACCTTTCACAATATTCACCACCTTTATCAGACTTTATGATTTTTCACTTTATCTATAATTGCCTCTCAATTTCAACAATAAATGTTCGATAAAACATCTATGGATTGAGATTCATAATGCAATCGATAGATCTACATAATAACGTGAAAAATCATTAGGTGATAAATAATTTTATCTTCCAAAAATTGGACCATTAAAAGTCTACAAAATAATCATAATCTACAATTAATAAGAACAAAAGCTGAAATTTATAATAGAGATAAATGACAATTAAGCTTACAATAGTTACATACCTTCAATAAGATTCTCCTGTGGGTAAAACCTTATCAAGGAACAATGTGAGACATGAAAAACATTAGTACATATTTTACCTTCTCATACACACAACATTATGTTTGTTTAATACCATAACTAGAATCACCTGTGGGCAACTCACGTCCTAAAATGTATTAACAAACTCCAATAATTCTAAATATGTTCAACCTAATATAATGTGAGTTGTAGTCACCTGTGGGTGGCTATTATTTCACATGTATATGAAACATTTAGATAACCTTAATGCTTGTTTAAATTTATGAACCAAAACTACTTGTGAGCATCATTGTTCTAATAGTTAAATCAAACTAAGAGGACTCAAAATATACAACACTTACAAGATAAGAATTTAGCATCACTGTGGCGATAACTAAACAATCCAGCAAATATGTAGAATTGCAAATATCACACTAGCTTTTCTTGTGACATTGCATGGTCCTAATCAATGCTATGGACATCCTTGATCTGATCATAAACTTAGTCAATTATAAACAATTATGAGTAACCTTAAAACATTAATCATAAACCTTTACTTAAAGGCATGTCATCATACATAAATTGTAATAATAATAACACCCTTTAATTGAAATGTCAAAACATAATGAACTTTTCGTAAAACAAAATCGAGCATTTAGCAAGTCTATAAGTATAATTCAATAATGAAATTTCGTTGAAGAAAAATTCTTTGATGCATCGCTCATTTAAATATGATACAAACTTAAAGATCATGATAAATAACGGATATATGATGAATTAATATGAAAGGTGTAAATAGTCAACGAGTATCATTTTCAGAAATGTGAAGAAATTTATCAAAAATAAAACCTCAATTTCATAGAGGATGCAATAAGTTTTGGACAACATAATAAAAATATTCATGAAAATATGAAGAAAAAAAATCGTAATAGGTTACTCAACTCGATAATGAGTTAATTTATGTTAATTTTCTTTTATGCACTTTTAAGAAATAACGTTTAATCATGTGCCAATTATTTAATTACCATAATGTATGATCAGATATTGTACACTTCAATGGTATCTTAAACATGTGAACTCAAATTACCTGTAGGTAATTGTTGTTCTAATACACTTAAGAAAAACAATGTTATAAGCACTTGACATAATAACGATTATGACTGGAAAAATTATTTGACATCACTGTGGTGATTGCCAAACAACTCTAAAATAATTCCATAATAACTACTAAACCTTGCCTTTACGGCTTGGCGTATTCGTGCTTACAATAAAATTATTATTATTGTTAAGACAAAACACTCTAGTATCACTGTGGTGATAACTAAAGAATTATGGCCTAAGAATCTTAAGCACAATAATTTTATACGTACAACTGAAATTATCATTAACATTGGGAGAAAAGTGAAACATAATGACACTAGACGCCCTCAAGATTCAAATCAGTTCATATCCATATGATCAACAATCATATCAATCAGTGTTTTCTTAAATATGTGAACTCCAATTTCCTGTGGGTAAATTTTGTTCTGATATATTTAAGAAAAACAAGATTACAAGCATTTGACAAAAATTTTGATCATGACCAAAAGTGATTTGACGTCACTGTGGTGATAGCCAATCAACTAAAATAATGTCATTATCACATGATGTCGATAACTGCTAAACCTACACTTTACGGTTTGCAAATTCATGCTTGTAATAACATTATGATTATACTGAGATATAACACTCTAGTATCACTGTGGTGATAACTAAAGAGTCCCATAATAATTTTAAGTATAATCCCATAAAATTTAAAGAAAAACAATAATGCGAGAGAAACTATATCATAACGCACAAGCACACACACAAACCATATCATAATGCACACACAAATTTAATGGTGTCAAAAAATGGTTTTGATCATAAAATTTATAATGAAACTCGATAAAAAATCGTGTTAGTGTTTCGATAAAGCGGAAGCGTAAGTTAATTTACAATAAAAACTGGTTTCATTAGTTTTAAAATTAATACTGTCTCGTTATCTTAATATTAACTAACACGTATACATGCCCACAAGAAAATATTAATGTTTCCAATTTTTAATGTCTTAATAACCATTCAAGTGATGAAAATATTATGTTTATCTTCATTTGCTTTGGAGCACTTATTGATTCATGCCATAAAGATATAATGCCCAATAAATATTTTCTCATTTATATCATATCTCCAATTTACCTCTCTTTCACATACAAGACAAGTAGAATATATGGACTTTAGTGGAACAATTATGCATGTTTATGACTACATGATGTCGACATTCTTCCATTTCATTTATCATCATTATTACGTTCATTATTACCTCATATGCTCATTATATGCTATTATTTAAAAATTTATATTTTAAAATGATTTTCTTTTATTTACATGCCAAAAAAAAAACCATTAGGCCAAAAATAAACTCAATAAGCAAGATATATTAACTTATTTACATGAAATAAATGGTAGTACATTAGTATTAAATTAAAATATATTTTCCTCCAAAATTAAGTAGGTTATTAATGTTGAAATATATTTTCTTCCAAAATTAAGAAGGTAATATAAAAGTATACAAGAAAATCATAAGTGATAATGGCCACATGATCTTAAATTTTACAGTATACCATAATTTTCAACCGATTTGATTTTGATGAGATAATAAAAAATCAAACATGAACATGAAGTGTGAGCATGATATGGTTCAAGATAATTAGATTAAAAATTAATGCAATTCCATAAGAACGATTATGTTCGCAGAAGGGGAAAACCAAATATATCAAACCCAATTTTATTTTATTATTGCATATGATTAATGGACGATTATGAGTTCTAAACACAAGCTCTAGATGCCAACTATAATATTTAATTTTATAGATACTTAAATTAGGATCGTTGAACTTCATGATAATCACACAATAATATACGAATAGAGTTTATGGAAAATACCTTTAGCGCTAATCCATTGTATGTTACCGACCATCTTTGGAGCGGCGATAATACCTTGTGGATGTCATGGTTTCTCTCTCTTGACCTTAGCCGTAATGAGTTGTTAATTCCTTGGATTGGATACAAATGGTGATGGTCATTGTTTCCCCTTCATAGGTAGAGAGAGGACCAAGTTCCTAGGATTTTAGTATTAGCCTTATATCTCGACCGTCCATCAAAGAAGAGATATTAGGAAATAATCCCAGAAATAATAACCGACATAAGTTAGCAATATTCTATAATTAACCAAAATTATTACGTGGCCCAAGGAAATATTTCTATGTGTAGAAATATTCTTACAACGACCAGATACCTCCCTCTTGATACAATGATGAAAATGTTGTTGCTTGCTGTTACAAAAATTATTGCATGTTACCTATTCCATTAAGTGATGTGGTTTCATATTCAATATCGAGCAAAGTCTTGCTGCTACTGCAAGAATGGGGTATTGCTGCTGACGCTGCGGCCAAGCTTCCGCAGAACACAAGACCTTCCGCAGATGCAAGACTGGGGCAATGTCGTCGTAAAAATTCTCATGGAAACATGGTCGTGCAAGCTGCTGGTGTGAACGGGGCGCTGCTGCTGACATGTTTTTACTGTGGCATGCGTACCGCTGACGCTGTTATATGGTAGAGACTATGCTGTTGTCCAAAATATTGGAGTACACCCAACAACAGAAGTTTAGATCTCAAGACAAAGGCAGTCCCACCGATACAAGTGCATACCGATGGACCAGGCAAAGACGATGATAACAAGACTCTGACCACTAAGAAGATAATGCTTCGATCCAAAACTCTGATGATAGCTCTGGTCCTCGTGCTTATGAAGATAAGCCTTGTAATGATGGACTAGTTCTGATGACGCAAGCTCAGTTTTGGTTCAAGATGCAGTCCCGATCCTATAATCCGATGAGGCAAAGTCCCATGACGATGATGCAGCTCCGGCTCCTCACGACAACGGCGCAAAGACGACGCCAAGAATGATAATTCCTGTAACGATGATATAAATTCCGATGCCAAAAATCAAAGTAAAAGCTCAACGACGATGATCCGTTCTTGATGACGATGAAGACGATGGGCATAAGTCTTCCCACGACGATCAAGATCCGAAGTGCACAACGACGATGATCCAAGTGCCCAACGACGATGACATCAATACTGAGGACGATGATAGAGAGCCAAGAGAGAGACCGAGAGGAGCAAAAAATCACCCGGTTCCAGTCAAAGCCAATCAACCAAAGAAGCTACATGATGTCCAAATCTTATGCAGGTCTATGAATGGAGTGTTTCTATACTAAAAGCCACGGACAAGGTTGCTGCAGTCTAGTCCGATGCGGTTATAAAGTCGTTGCTTGATGAACCAAAGACTGATGGAAAAGATGTTGACGAAGATGCAAGCATCCCGAAGATCCAAAGCACCGATACAAAAGCATACTATGGGCAATTCAATTTTAAAGCATCAATAAAGAACCAGCATAATGCGACCACCGGTATGGAGCATAATCAACAAAGCAATTGTTGTTCTAACAAAGGACTACCAGGCCCCAAAGAAATTGCATAATGGAGTTCATTAACCATCCCCAACAAAAGACTGGAGGCCTTCACTACGCAACGGCGACAGAAAGCATCCCCAAAACCCATGATGATGTTCAAATGACACCACATCAATAACGAGAGAGCACATCAACACCATCAACGATCAAAGAAGCTGGTCAGTGATGCAGTTACTTTTGATTTCACAAGCCTCAACAACGAGCTTCTGAAACCAAAAGGGGCATACATACATCACACACAACTAAAGAGTTTACAAATACTCATACTCCTTACATTTCGGCAGTACTCCGCATACATTGTTATAATACGTGTATATAGAAGTATATACTTCTAAAATTACAGAACCGCATACATTTTCCAAATTCAGTAAATTTCAAAAATATATACATTTCATTTCTGATAATGCATACATTCCCAGAAATTGCATATATTTTTGGATACCACCGGTCTCATATTGTCATACCGGGGAAAACACTTGTATGCAATCTCTCCGGACTTCCCCGTAAGCGTCCATGAGTGTAAGACCGGGAAAGGCTTCCATAAGAAAGAGATATCCAACATGTCATGTCTTGGGCAGCTCAGCGGAATGGGTGTTTGCAAAACATTCAGTTTTACACCACGTCTCCGGGAGATTCTCAGACCCCACCGGTCGGTAATTTCTTGGCCCGAAATTAACCAACAGGGTGACAGGTTCAAACACTCATCTTGCCTCTGCGACCATGGATTTACAAATTCTCACAATACAAGGGCAAGCACAACCATATAAGTATTTATATAATAATGTTTATCGCTCATACCATGAATTCATCTTATTGCTTATTACATGCACTGATGCTTTTATGCCAATCTGACGCTTACCAAAGCTAATGAAGTCACCGATACACGCTTTAAGGTTATGGAACTACTACCGCATACGAGGCTATTGGTGATGCTGTCAAGCATTAATGTGGTGTACCTGGTGCTGCAAACGCATGAAGATGATGTTTGTTGCCACTACACACACTACTGACGATGCATGTTGCCACTGCTGAATTGGTGCCACAGAATACCTTCAATTGGGAGTACATGGGGCAATCTCAGAGAACCAATGAAAGCAAACCTTCCCCTGTTGCTGCCAATAAGTCTAGAAAGTCAAAGGAGCGAAGGAGATGATTCAACCGCATGTTGCACACCTGATGTTCCCCTGAATCCGACGCTACTTCTGCAGGAACAAAGCAAAACTAAAGATGCATACCCGATGAAAAATGAAGTCTTCACGCCGATGATGCTGCTGCAAGAATGGGGAATTGCCGCAGTGCCTGCTGCTGCCAACTGCTCATGTTGTATACACCGTTGTTACTGTTGTTGCATATATACATGACTATTGCTGATACCATCTAGTACCATGACATAACTGCTGCTGCTGGTGTATGAATGAGTTTGCTACTCTGCACACCTCTGACGTCGTTTAAACCGGTGCCATGAAGTACTTCTAACACGAAAGTCACAACTATCGTTGCTGCGGACGAACCCTGTTGCGACGTACCTAAAGCTGCTACTAGTGGTGCTAAGAAGCATTTCCAACAAGAAATGGGCATGTGGCAAACAAGTCACGAAGAGTACTTAATGCGGAAATTTTATTTCTTATCATACTTCTATTCGTTATCGATCATTGTTGCCTCGGGTACTTCCGGATGCTGCCACCATGTGATGAGCGTAGCTGTTACTGTCCTTTGGAGTTGTCAATGGACGTTGCTGCCTACTTCGTGATGATCTGACGTGAGACCCACCTTTAACATGGAGTACATACAGAGCAATCTCCAATACCCAATAAAAGCATATTTGCCGATGATGAAGACAAAGTCCTAGCTACCTTTGTTGCCGTGGACAGGTCTTGTTACGACGTATGTAAAGCCGCAGCTGGTTGATGTTTAGAAGTACTTCCAACACGAAGCCAGCACGGGGCAAGCGAGCCACGAAGAGTATTTGAACCAATAAGAAATGGGTAAGTTTTGCAGGGATGTTCCTGAATTTCGGTAAACAATAGGGTGAAGTATTAACACTTTGTCGTAGTGTATTCTTTACCAAAATTCTTTCACAAAGAACGAAAAAGCTTCTCGACAAAGGGCATTGGAAGGAAACAACAACCAACGCAATGCAAACAAGGTGGAAGTGATTTTTCTCAAGGATCGTTCACCAACAATCTTCAAGAAAAGGGGCGAATTGTATACACCAAAAAATACCTTGACACGTGGAGTGAGATCGTGAGCTGAGGCAGGATGCAACTATACAACGACGAGCACTATATCAACCAAACACAGCTTTAATCCTAAGCTAAGGATAGAAGCGTAATCCGCCAGAAGATATTTTTCCCATAAATAAGGAGCAACTAGGTTCGGGCAAAGGGACTTTTCTTTTCCCTTCTTCCGACAGACACATTTGAGAACCCCTTTCCTCTCTCTTCTCTCTACAACTCTCTTAACATCATGTGTTCATGAATGAAGATACGGAGATATGAAGATATCTCTTCTATATCTTCATGAGTGAATTACCAATCTTACGGCATGTAACATATGAGATAAATAATAAACATTTCCTTTACCCCGTGGATGTAGGCTTTGCCGAACCAGTTATACCTTGTGTCCAATTTCTTATTTATATTTCTCTGCATCTTAATTTCGTTTTATGATTTCGATCCATATTTGGTGTTTACTGTTTGTTATATCATTTCATTATTTGGTTGTGCTATCAATTAATGAAAGGAAATTTGTTTGTGGACACCACCATACCATCATTATTTTCGTGTTCACAAGTATGCTCTGTTAGTACTCTTGTACCCATACTCTAGTATCTTTAGACCTAGAATTTTGGTTTTCTCGTATCATCTGAAGTGCATGATGCTTTATAGTTAAAAATGCTGGTGTCATGGTATGTGCTAAGAAACTATTAAATCCATGAACTACTACAAATAAGGTTGAGTTGAGAGCACAGTTCATTTTAGATCCTACTATAGGTTATCCATTTTTGCCGAGAATAGGTAAGAAACTATTTAGGTTTGTTTGATTTTATTTCTTATGCGTGAATCAATACATTTTTCGGTTTTGATCTTGTCTGGAAATTAGTAACCTGTTTTATAGCATAATGAAAAGAATATGTCATCAAAATGATTTGAGTGAGGTTTTCTTTGTTTGTTTGCCTTATCGTGTATATATCCGTTGATGACTGTGAGAGATAACGGAGAATTTCTCTTTTGTTTTGCTGATCAGCCTTGCTCTTAACAAATTCCTTGCAATGGGACGACCTGCATGGAAGGAGGCTCGCTCCACGATTCAGAAATTACTCTCTGGTTAGTGAACTGTGCTTACTTTCATTTTTTTTTATATAATACAATAAGTAGTTTTATGTTCTCGGCAAAATTTAGGTTAGAAAATAAGATGAAGATGTTGTTGTTATCATGATAAGAAACTGATTGAGTTGTTTTTGTTTTCTTGGTTAATTTAGCTGATGAGCCAACTTTACGGGAGAATGCGAGTTTGAGAGAGAAAGCAATTCTGCCAATGGTAATAAAAATATTTATAGGCTTAATAAGTTTAGCTTGCGGTATTGTATTGGTTGAAAGCTGAACAAAGCTCCAATTCTAGAGCTTCTGGTCCCATTTGAGAGAATATAGACTAATAGGATCCATGGATTTTGAGATTTTTTCGGTGTTTTTTGCTGCACACGAAATGGGGTAGGTGATCGATATTCATACTTATCAAACCTGCTCACTAAACAAAACCTTTACCCTAATTCTATTCTCCACACTTTTCTGTTCTCTCCTCTTTTTCTCTGCCGTCACCCTGTTTCTATTCTGAACAGATACTAGAGAAGATGATCTAACAAGTTACATTTGCTAGGGAAGATCATCTAACAAATATTATGGTAGCGGTACTACAACAGCAGTGAGGTCTACGAGATTGATAACGAAAATGGAGGTACGATGGTGTCATATCAGAACTTAGATACAATAATTACCTTTTTCTACATCGACTCTGCCGATACCAGTTGGCTGGCGTATTAACTCTACATCCTAAACCCTAAATATTGTTTTATGTTAATCGCCTCATATATTCTCCCTCGCTCTTTCTTTTACTCGGCGTTTCTCCTTCCGTTTCTTTTTATTTTTTCTGTAGTCATGTTGATTTTTTTCTTTTAATGTCGAAGGTGCATCATAGACGTTGCAGTCTTCTTATCTTGCTTTGTTGAAAATGTTTTGTTTGCTTTATCTAATTTTCAGTAAATCATAATCATGATTCAGAAATTGGCTCATTGAGTTTGTTGGGTATGTTTCGATTTGGCAGGTGAGGGCTTGAATATGTGAATCTGTGACTCATAATCGTGGTCCGTCGAAAGACTGAAGATTTGCATACTAGAAGATAAAAAGATCGGTCCTAACTGAATTGTGTTGGTGTTTCTTTGTCTAATTTGTGATGTTCTAGGTGGCACATATGATTAGAGATGTCAATACTAACCCAGCTTCAATTGTCAATTAGGAAGAGTGAAACAAATATGTGTACCCGTTGCATCCGCATGTAATATAATTCTCTTCTATATTTTTTTACTACATTTTGAGAATATATTGTTTACTTTTAAACCCATAGTTTGAGGTTTTCCCTGTAGTATATGTACTTTGTTCTGAATGAAATTTAAAAGTCGTAAACTGAAGTTCATCTTGAGATAAAAGGTTAAAGCAATTAGATACCCGATTGACGTTGGTTTCGCTGATTACATTTGGTTATACTCTTTGTGCCAGCTATTTTCCTTATTTATTTTCTTTTTAAAGCCATATACCTTCTCGGCTTCTCCTGAGTTACTCTCACAAACAGGGACTATATAATAAGAAGTATACTTTGTGTTCTATATAAAGAAATGTGAAAAATCTTAGGACTCCAAAGCTGCAGGGTGTTATAGAAATACTTGGCTTGCTCTTACTTTTTCACAAAGATATACATGAAGGTAAATCAATGAATTGTTATCCCAAGTGAGGCAATTGCATGATTCCATTTTATACTATATGGATAGTGTTTTTTTTTTTTTGTAGGCCGTTATTGTCTAGCTATGATGCACTTGAATAGAAAGAAGGTTTAAAAAGGATGATGTTTTCATTTACAGTCTTCTTCATCAGCGACACTGCCATCAAAAGCTAAAATTCATGTTCATCATCTCACTGTATAATGCTTCCTCTCTCTAAATATTTATTTTAATCTATCTTTGTTTTCAAGACTGATTTTTTAAGGGATTGAGTTATTAATTAAGGTGTGATTGGTTGATTCGACTTCGGTTTGCCTATTCATATTAATTGGTGTCACTTTCTTAGTGTTCGGAGGTTCAGAACTACTTCATCATTGTCACATGAAGTTCAAAGTTTCTGTAGTATAAAATTTGATCATCGCGAAACAGATAGCAATTTAGTCGACAAGAAAATTGTGGGAATACGTAAGAAACTTTGGACTCAAAAACTGAAGGGCTGTCTCTGGAGGATCTATGGTCTGTAGACAAATTACTAAAAACAGAAGTTCAGACTCTTGGTGGCATTAGGCATGCGAACATGGTAAAGTTATTGTTGACAAGTTGACAGCACGACACAAAATTTCTCTTGGAGTTGCGGAAGGCTTGCTTATCTAACCATGATCATTGCTCTGTTAAGTAAAAGAGAGGAAAATTTCTCTTGGACGCAAAAGTATTGTAAACAAATGGAATTGAACTCTACAAAGACACTTACAGCAGGATTTATGGATTAACTCCATTTTATTATATCATTACTATTTTTTTGTTATTAACACAATACTCTTATACATTGAGGGCAACAACAATGTATGATGTGTACTGAGTAGTACTAATAGATCTCATTACCAGAAAAAATTGTTAGAGACACAATTCGGCGGAACCAAGGAAGGTGCAGTATGAACGATGTTGTTCAGCTGTTGATGGAAGCGTACCGATTTGATGTAAATGGAGTCATGATATTTATGTATTAGGAGATGTACAAGGAAGATAAATGTATGGGGTGAATTGGCATCACTAAAGGATGGAAATTTTCAAAAATAAATAAATGAAGGATGGCATACTAGAGAATGATCAAGCTTTGTGGTACTAGATACCGGGACATCTGCTAAGATCACTTTGGATAATAAATTGCGAATGCTGTCTATATACATGTTTTTATGCAATAGCATGTCTTAATGCAGGCTCCGTTGGACTTTCTAATATATGAGCATCTGTCAATTTTGACGTCCAAGTCAAATGAGTCTAAGCAAAAACAGGAGTTAGTTTTACATGCACGATTTGCACAATCCCAATTGAGTTGGTTCTAAATTATACTTTAAGTGTCCTATAAAATTTGACTTCTGCGAGAACATCCTATAGCGTAACCTTACCTGTGATAAACTTAAGCCCGTGCAAAGCACGGGCGAGACACTAGTTCTATTGGTAATGCTGATCTTTTGTTTGGTTTCGTAAAGAGCAAAGTACAAATGCTTCTCCCAACTGTAATAGGAGACTATACAAATTTGTTTTCCTCCTTGCATCATGCAAAGAAGCACAGTGGTAGTTGATTTTTATCTTGTATGTGTTACTCCTATGTATAACTGGATCCAAAATTGTTGCTTTTGATTTTATTTAGAGCCTCTTGAGGAAAGGGTGGGCACTTAGGCTGCATCCAAGTCACATGGAGGCTGATTTCAAAAGGAGAACATTAGGCTAATTGACTTAGTACTTGTATTCTAATGGCATAATATCAAATTTCTCGAGTTCTTGACTCATAGAATTACATAACTTATATATAGAAGTTCTGTGTAATGTTGCTTGTTAAGAAAACCAAGCGGGTATAGAATGAATATCACATTTTTCCCTAACCAAATAATTTATGTTAATCCCCAAACTTTAAGAGCAAGAACGTGTCAGCATAGAAGAATAAGTTGAGACTGGCCTTAGATTTCCATTCTTATCCTACTTAAAATCGTTATTATCCATAATTTTCCCCAATCTTATGTCTTTCCCAAAAGAAATTTTGTTCTATCCAGGTTTCACTCGCCTATTGCAAATCATGGACGAGCATCGTCAACCACTGTATTTGGAACAGATATTATTAAACCCAAGTTAGTGAATATCCTTCCCATGTTTTGTTTCGTCGATTACCTGGTTCGTGAAAGTTTCAGCTGAATATACTAGCAGTCAAGGATCAATTTCTAATGAAAAATTGAGACTCTAGTAAGTTGCATCTTGGTGGTTGCTAGCCAAGATCTTGTGCACTTAATGATCCTTTACTTGGAGGCATAACCAAGAAATTTATCTTCTTCATTTCTTAATTCTCACTTAGATTAGTTTTGCACTCATGTGATGCTTACCTACAGATGAGCCATTATTGTACTTAATATTTTAATTCTTACTGTGATACAATCTTTAGGAAGTGATTCTCTTTTCCTATTTGAGTAGACTTTTCATTCTCTCTGCCTCTTAGATTAGGTATAAATGATTCCTCTTTTGTACACTTGTATTTTGTTGAGTACTACTTATATCCTCCCGATATGTGAAGGCTTTCAACATGTGTGTCAGTGCGTGAGTTTTAAAACACTTCATAGTGGATCATTATGTGTCACCATAGTGGACATCATAATATCAACACCTCGATTTCATAATTGTCCTTTTTTTTGTCTTCTTACCTACCTAATAATAATTATCCTTAATTTTTTATATTTTTCAATTGTTAATGTGCACTTAGCTGTACACTTTTTGATTCTTAATATGTACATAATTGTACACGTTGATTCTTAATGTGTACATAATTGTACACTTGTTAATTTTCATGAGTATTGTTCCTTTCTTCCTGTTAATTATTTATTTATTTTTTCAATTGTTAATGTGCACTTAATTGTACAAGTGTCGATCTCAATGTGTACATAATTGTAGACTTTGATTCTTAATGTGTATATAATTGTACACTTGTTGATTTTCATGAGTATTGTTCCTCTCTTCCTGTTAGTTTCAATGATTATTCTTCCTTTCTGTAAGGAACTCGAGAAGCTTTTGAATATTCAAGTCATGGTCACTACTGGCGGAACCAGTCTAAAGGATGAGATCATGTGTTTATACCAACTTGTGCATTTGCTCGTTGGAACACCTGGAAGGATTGTTGACCTTACCAAGAAGAGAGTTTGGGTACTGAAAGATTGCCCAATGATTTTTATGGATGAGGTATAACATCACAACACTTGATTCTTTCCCATTTCTTTTATGTTTTTTTTTTTGGAATAAACCAAACAGATAACTTGGTGACAAAGAAGAAAATAAGTAGGTCAAGCTAATCTGGGGTGTTTACCTGAACGTAGTTGTTTAGGATTATTGGGAAGTGCAAAAAAAAATAAATATTCTCATCAACTTTTTCATTTTGCTTATCCTCCTCATGTATGATATCAATAAGAAAAGAGTTCATTAGTAGCATCTGCTTACTGGAAATGATTTCCAAAGGGCTTAGTTAATGCATATGACATGTATTGCATAAGGGTCCTAATGAAAGCTTACAGGATGTACTTGTATATATATACAAAACATTTGCAGGAGCAGTAGGTCTAGATGGATTTTAGAACAAGAAGCAGTAGGTCTAGATGGATAGATTTTAAAAAATTTGTCTTACGTACAACAATGTATACCTGTGATTAATATTCACTATAGACTGTAATGCCTCAATGCTTACAGGAGCAGTAGGTCTAGATGGATTCTAATCCACCCAGATGTATTTGTATATATATATACACACAACATTTGCATTCTAGAACAAGAAACAACTCTAGTTCTTCTAGGTAGTCTAAGAGCGATTAACTGGAATAGATGAACACCGACTGCATTAGCTTCTATGTGCAGATTATTGATAAGCTTCACCCTTATGTGCAAAACGAGGACATGATAAGAATTCATCAAGGCTGTTTGGTTCCTTGTCGTCAATTATTATCCAACAGCTTATTAGATAGTTCATAGTATCATTTTGGTATCCTGTAATATCATGTCAACTGCATCTGTTTCTCGTAACCAAAATAATAAGTGTTTTAACATAAACATTTTTTACGTATGATGCCGAATTTTATTTCAGATAGTTGACTTATGTTGTGCCTCCAAGGATTTCACCAAAAGTAAATTTCACAATTGCCTCAGTTTATAGTAGCAGTGGAGTAAAGGTGCTCCCATTTTCCTTATGTATTAGAATGGTTATATATCGATTATTTAGGTGTACGTAGTTGAAAACTTGCAGAACTATAATTTATGTATACAAACCAAAAATTAGGAAATCACTATACCAACTTTATTATACCTCTTTAGCATCTAATGTGCCATTACTTTTGTTGCAATGGAAACATTATACCAACTTTATTATTGATATTTTAAGTTTTAACTACTAAAGAGGTACATTATTTCAGGTATCCTTGTAACCATTCCTCCATGGTGTTCATTTTATGCCAATTAACATAAACTGCTGCTATTTATCATACTAATGTGTACATGTATTGGATTTTTTTAGAAGTGTGTACATAGTTGTACACTATTGTGCTATCTCGATAATGTATGCATGTTTTCTGGTATAAATATTGGATTTTCGCAGGGGTGTACATTGTTGTACACCATTATGCTTTCTCATGATTTTATGGCCTTGGATTTGTATAGGTATATACAATCTCAATAATATATATGACCTGTTTTGTGGGTATGGATTTTTTAGATTTTTTACTACGTGTGTACATAGTTGTACACCGTTGTGCTATATCGTACGGATGTTAGATTTTTGTAGGTGTGTACATAGTTATACAACATTGTGCTCTCCCAAAATATAATAAAAAACTAATTCTTGATGAAACCCCTAAGTTGTTGTTTTTCAATATCATGAGATGATTTTAATAGCATGCTTGCTATGTGTTTAGGTACTTTTCGAGGGAGTTTAAGAAAGTGGAGAAGAACAATGGGCAGGTTTTATATATTAATGAGGTATTAAATTCCTTTTTACTTGATGATTTAGCTGATTTGTGTCCATTTTTCACTTTCTTTTTTATTATGACTATTATGGTTCAAATTATATTAGGTTTGTCTGGACTTTAGTTTGTTTTCTCCCTTTAAGAGTAATAGTCGCCCTTAAATCTGAATCCAGTAAGCGCTTTATTTTTTGTTATGACTGATATGGTTCAACTAAACATTTTGTTAAGACTACCGAGTGCCTAGAGTAATAAGATTATTATACTTTGGTGGGATGGCAGTGTCTGCAAAATGTGTATTTTGGGATAAAACATCTTTGTTATTTGTGGAAGCTTATTTTACTTTTGTTTTATATGATATCTAGCAAAATCACATGCACATTATTATACTGTACTTGTTGTTGGTGATTGTTAATGTTCACACGGTTATACACATGTTGATTTTTAATGTGCACACGCATGTTGATTGTTATTGTCCTTGGTGCACATGTTTTGAGTACACAACGTATGCATAGTTGTACGCATATTAATTGTTATTGTGCACATTTATTGTTTATCTTAAGGAACTCATTAGCTCAAAATGGTAGCGCGCTCAAGCCTATCACAAGGTTTGCGGAGGTTGATGGTTCAAATCCATTTGAGTTTCCATGTTATATGTTTATTTAATATGGACCTTGTCTTTTTTTTTTGATGCAAAAGATGAAATTTCATTAATTAGGGAAAACTCTCATATCTAACAGTAACTGACTTTCAATGTGTCTAGGAGGTTGATCAAACCAGGTTTGAGTTACACCATTCTTCCTGATGTATTTAGCTAGCCTATCAGCAGATTTATTACATACTCTAGAAATAAAATTACACTTCCAGTGCGGAATTGTGTTTAGCTTATCCATTGCGTCCAATAAAATGTCTTCATTCTCCCAAGAGATCCCTGAAGATGTTTTGTTGATGTAGCCTTCTATATTTTTGAGATCAGTTTCAAAAATAACATGCGTAACCCTCAAAGCATTACTCCAGTTGACTGCATCAGAAAATGTCAAGCATTCCGCGCTTTCCGAATATTTTACTCCTTATAGCATTTTGATTTCCCTCTACACCATTTTCCTGTATAATCACGAAAGGTAAGAGCAATTCCAGTTAGTCATGTGTTAGGATCAAAAGACGCATCACAATTAATAGTATAAAATGGATGAGCTGGTGGTTCCAGACTGGGGTTATAATAGTAGCTGGTAACATTATATTTTGGTTTACGCTATGCTTATTATTGAGGTTATCAATGTAACTGGCAAAGCTTAGAGCTCGTTTAGCAGTAGCAATGGGATCAACCTTCGGTTTCTGAAAGTTTGTTTCACATCTCTGATTCCAGATTTTCCAAGCAACTATCATAATGCAGTTCAGGTTGAATCCCTGAGAAGAGATCTGAGCAGAATGATTCAACCAGTTTTCAAACACCAGAGTAACATCAGACTGTATTGTTTCTAGCACGGCTGCTCCTCCAGGTATTTTCATCCATACCGCTCTTGAAAAAGGACAGAAGAACAAAACGTGCAAGAGGGATTCATCAAATTCATTGCAGAGTGGACATAAGCAGTTAATGTAACTGCAGTTTCTTGAGAGACACATTTTTGTTGGCAAAATGTCAGAAAGCACATTCCACCAAAAATACTTAACTCGAGGCCAAGTATCTGTGCTCCAGAACTGTTTCCAACTTGTATTTGAAATACCAATTTTCTGAGAAACCTGAATGTTACCAAGACTATATTCGTGAAGTTTGTTATAAGCAGACTTCAGAGTGAAATTTCCATTTCTTATAAGAACCCAGACAAGTTTATCTTCCACGGCATTAGGAATTCTCATATTGATAATTAGATTGGTTGTATCTGGATCAAATAAGTGATTTAATAATGGTATATTCCACTGCCTGCTACCTTGAATAAACAACTCCTGCACCCAAATAAATTGTTCATTGTCTGCATTTCCATGTTTTGGTATTGGAGGGTGATCCAAACCAGTAATCCACACATCTACCCAGATTTTTATTTTAACCCCATTTCCCAATCTCCATCTGCTATGATTCTTTATCAGTTGGATTTGTTTCTGAAGACCTTTCCAAGACCAAGAACAGTCTGTCTTGATAGTAGCATGAAGTATATGAGTGCCGGGGAAGTATTTGGCTTGCATTGACTTAACCCATTGTTCTTCTGTATTAACACAGATTCTCCAGACTGCCCTTACAAGTAGTGCTTGATTCAAAATTTTCAAATCTCTGAAGCCTTGACCACCAAAATGTTTATGTAAACCAAGTTTTTTCCATGAAGTAATGCAGATACCTTTATGCTCTTGAAAACCCCACCAAAATTGTCATTGCAGAGTGTCAATCTGTTTGATAATTTCAGCCGGTATTTGTAAACATCCCATAGAATAGGTTGGGATTGTATTAGTAACAGTCTTTATCATAAGTGATTTATTACACTGTGACATAGACTCACTATTCCAATTGAAAAGGAGGTTTTTAATTCTCTCCACCAGTCCAGTGAAGCAACTAACCTTGTTCTTTCCAATGACAAGAGGAATTCATAGATATATTTCAGTAGAGCTCATTGTTGGTACTTTTAATCTTCGAGTAAGTAATCTGCAAAATCTTTGTGTTACATTTGCGCTATAATACACACTGGATTTATTAAAATTCACCATTTGACCAGAAGCAGTTCCAAAATCCTCAATTATTTTAAGTAGATTGTTCACATTATGTAAATCAGCATTAATGAACAACAAGCAACCATCGGCAAAAAATAAATTGAAGGATCATTGGGAGCAATTTTTATACCTTCTATCTTCTTGGATTGTTCATCCCTGAGAAGTTGTCTTGAAAAAGCTTCCATAATAATTATAAAGAGGTAGGGTGACAGAGGGTCACCTTGCCTCACTCCTCTTGATGGATAATATGGTTTGCATGGAGAACCATTAAGAAGTATAAAAATCTGAGTTGTGCTAACACATTGCATAATAAGATGGCAGAAATCTGAGCAGAATCCCATCTTCAGCATAATATCTTTTTAAAATGACCATTCAAGCCTATCAAAGGCCTTGGACATATCAAGTTTCAGTGCTAGATATTTGTTGACTTCCTTTTTATTCTTCATTGTGTGAACAATCTCTTGAGCAAGATGGATATTGTCTGTTATTTGTCTTCCTTGAACATAAGCAGCTTGAAGTGGAGATATCACTTTTCTCATTATCTTTTTCAGCCTCATTAATAAAATCTTTGTGATGATTTTATAGGATGAGTTACACAGGGCTATAGGCCTTAGATCAGAGGGAAACTGCTTGTTTTTTGTTTTTGGAATGAGTGAAACATTTGTTGCATTTAGGCTCTTAAGAAGATATCTTGTGTGGAAGAATTGTTTCACCATTTCAATAACATTATTTCCTACAATATCCCAGTGGTGTTGAAAGAAACCAGGAGGGAATCCATCTGGTCCAGGTGCTTTCCAAGGCTTCATATCTTTTAAGGCTTTGACTATCTCATCCATTTCCTGGAATTCTCATTAACTTCAAATTATCTGAAGAAGTAATTAATGAAGGAATGCAATTTAATATGTCTTCATTTCTTGCAGGTTCTGCATAAGTGTATAGTGAACTATAATGATCAGTTAACAGCTTTCCCAACTCCTCCCTAGTTGTGCACCAATTACCATCTCCATCTTTTAAAGCTACTATATTATTTCTAACCTTCCTTTTTTTTGCATTAGCATGGTTATATTTTGTGTTTCTATCCATTTGGAGATAATACTCATCTCTAGCTTTTTGGCCCCAAAATTCATGTTGAGTTTGATGCCAATGCTCTATTTGATTTTCCACATGTAACACTTCATCATTATTGTCTGAAAGATGGTTGTTTTGTTGTAATGCTTCTAGCTATTGATGAAGAAGATATATATTACTCTGGATGTCACCATATTTCTCCCTGATCCATTTTGATATGTTTTTCCTTGCAATAATGAGTCTTCTTGATAGTCTGAAGCCATGTGAGCCATTTACTTGTTGTAATAATCTCATTTTTCAAAGTTTCATCTTTCTCATAACATTGGAAATATTTCCAATTCTTTTTTCTATCACCATGAAAAAAAGAAGTATCTAGCATTATTGGGCAGTGATCTGAACCCAATTGTGGAAGATGTAGAAGTTTTGAATCTGGGAAGGAAATGAACCACTCACTGCTAATTATAGCTCTATTAAGTCTTGATCTTCTTATACCAGCTCCATGAATGTTGCTTGACCAAGTAAAAGATCTACCAGTATAACCCAAGTCTTCCAAACCAGCCTCATGTATTAGATTAATGAAAGAAGAATCCCTTGAAGAAGAGATCAAGTTATGAGAAGTATGAGAATAACCATAAGAAGAAGCCACATTATGAGGAGTATGCCATTCACATGTACTCTTCCTTCATTGTTAAAAACCAAATTTAAGTCACCCAAAACTACCCATGGTTGAGTGATTGTTTGGCTTAAATTTTTGATATAAGCCCATTGCTTCTCTTTATGTTGAGGATATGAAGACCCATACATGCAGGTGAGTAGCCATTCTGGCTTTGAGGGATCATCTTTCACTAGGCAGTTGATTATCCAAGAATCTGCATTCACAACATTAAAATGGAATCCATCTTTCCATAGAAGTATTAGCCCACTAGCTAATCCTCTTGAGGAAACTAGTTTATGGTTGGGAAATTTGTACTGCCTAATTAATTTTTTCATTTTATCCCCCCTATCTTAGATTCAGATATAAAAATATATAACATCAAGGTTATATCTATTAAGAAGATGTTTAAGATGGTCTCTAGTTGTTTTATTAACAAAACCTTGGCAATTCCAGGCTAAGATTCTCATGATTTTAGTGTGTTGTAAATTTCTAAGTAACCAATCTGGAATATGAATATGCAAGTAAAAAGGAATATAAGAATAATGCGACAGATTAATGACTGAATTAAAGAAATAAAGATTTGTAAAAGACAATAATACCTCAGTTGCATTATCCTCCAGCTGAAGCTCAGGATTCTGCTTTGTGTTATGGCAATGCATATCATTTTCTCCAGTTTCTGCTCCATTTTCAACCCCCTTATTTGAGTTTGTTGGCATATCATTTGTAACCCCACCATGACCAGGTAAAACGGCTCCTTGAATAGAAGGATTCGAACCATTGTCATGCATTTCTTGGTTTCTTGCTCTTTTAGCTATTCTTTCCTCTTCTGCATCAGGCATTGATTCCTCATCATTTGCAACAATATGGACCTTGTCTTGTCTTTCAATTTTCTAGAGGATTTTTGTAGATGTGTACATGTTCGTACATCAGTGTAAACTAAGATTTAAGAAAAAAAGAGAATTATATAGTCATATGGGTACTCTTTTTGTAGCTCACGAAAAGAGCATTCCGAATATATAAAGTTTGCGAGTTTTGGACAAACGGTTCAAAAGATAAATTATTTTTTAATTATTTTATATTATTTAAAATTGTTGATATCATCATGAATCATTTTGGACTAAACTGTAAATATTTGGACTAAATTGTAAATCAGGAAAGTTACATATATGTATTTTCCATATTTTAAATGACTTTTGGACTAAAATGTACCTAGTTAACTCGGGATGGAATAGTCCATATTTTTTGCCGCGTTTTTGGACTAAACGGTATTTTCCTGGTAAACATTTGCAGCACTCTGGGTATTCTTCTGCCATTTCGTTGGATCACGGCTATGGATCCGGTATGAACGTGGAGAGAGGCCCGTAAACGTACTTAAGCGACAGCTGTGAACTCTATCGAGGCAAATTAACCTACATCACTAACTTGCGCATCAATTTTTTGGGCTAAGCTAGGAAATTTTAAGCACGATCTTTAGGGCAATAGTAAGTGCGATTAGGGGCAAAAATAATACCAACAAGGACGGTTTTGCATGATTGCATTTCTTTCAGGTTTGCCTGCACTTCTAAAATTCTTTGCCTGATTTTAGTTTATTTGACAATGGACCCTGGGAAAATTCCTTCTGGGGACATTACCACTTTTGCCATTTGCTGTTTAGGCTAGTAACTAAAGACTTCTGGTTCGTTAAAAAAAAGGCAGAGATATATGCTAAACTGTACACTATGTATTCAACCTAGTGGCTAAATACTGTGCGTAAGCTTCAATGGTTATCGAAGTTTAACATGCTGCAAACACATTACTCAGTTTCGTCTCTCATATCTTAAGATGGACAAATACTTACACACACCCGAACCCGTTTATAGATATATATACCTTTCAACTCACAGATGTTGAAAGGAGAGACATGGTTGGGAGAAAGGAGGGCACGGGAGGTATGCGTACATACCTACATACATTTGCTACAGAAATCTTGCTCATGCAGGTTTGCATTAAGTGTGCATGGATGTGCAGAAACATGGGTAACAGCTGCCTTCAACATACCACCTTAATACTAATTAATTAGATGTACTCGTCCTTGAACACCACTGACTAGAAACTAACAAACAAAGCAAGGTTAGATTTACAGAGAAACAAATGAGATAGGATACACTGCACACCAGCAGATCCAAAACGAAACATATTTGCCACACTTTCTGACAGGTGTAAGAATAACATTTTTGGGTCTGTTTGATTATTTTGAATTTTTGCTTGACATCTTGATTTTCCAGTGCCCAAATAGAGAAACCAGTTTATTTAAACAAAGACGAATGGAAGATGAAACAGACGGGCACAGCAGAACTTAGCACATACAAATAGGTAAACCAAATGTGTAACCTGTGTTTCACCAGGAAGACTACTCAGATTCATCTCTGTGGAGCTTCAGCTGTTCGGACACTGGCCCCTGTCATGCCCTCAATTCGATCCTTGGTGATCTCAACAAAATGACCAACCATTTCATGAAACTGCTTTAACCCAGACAGGGGAAGAATGATGGAGGAACGATCAGATCCAGCCACCTAAAAGAATAGTATCAGACGATTAGAACTTAAATCATATAAGAAACTGGTATAAGCATATAAAGTTACTGTAGAGATCCTACAACGCACCTCTGATATCCTCAAGAAATGGCCCCTGTTATTGCTTCCTAGATCAAAGAAGAACCTCTTTTGATCAGCTCTGATCACCTTAGAAACCCCCAAGTTACCGGTTTCTTCTTGTGGGGACACTTCAATTGATCTTTCGACATTCACATCTGATGAAGTAGCTGCTTGGGTACTATGCCCGGATATGAATCCAGCACCAACATCATCTGATAGGCCCACTAGACGTTCTGAAGGTTCTGAATTTTGCTGCTAGACAAAAAAAAAACAGCTCATGAGCACAATGTATTGGTCTTTGGAATCGGAACCCATAGAATACATCAAACTACCTGATTGGGTACAGTAAAAAGCCTTGAAGCTTCATTGATTTCTCCTAGTATATTTCTGAAGGCTACCCACCCTTCATCGCAGGAACTTCCAGCGGGAACAATAATTGTACTTCGGTTTCTGCTGACAGAGGCTTCTGATACCTGTCAAATGGATAAAGCTAATAAGCTTATTTGAGGAGCTTAAGAACGCCAACAGATAGGAATTGTAGATGAGAACGTTTATTCATGTATCTAAACAGTTGTGAGAGACCAACACTTTGCATGCAATGATTTTCAGTACTATGACGCAAGTCAACATAAAAGAATCACATTAGTCAGGTTAAGGAGACTTTCCAAATCTTAAGTGTCAAAAAGAATAACATTTCACAATCTTTACTGCATCCATGAATGTATAAAAGAACTTTTTTTGAGGTGACAAAGCTGCAAAAAGGCTGACTGGTTCTGGAGATTCCACATAAAAATAACAGATGAACAACGACGCTTTAGGAGCCAAGCCATATGTTTCGAGAGCATGATCTCAACATGAAATCACATTCCCTGACTTTCACTTCGCAGGAATGTCACCATATACTGATTGCTGGGTGTAACAGTATGAACTAACAAAGGCATTATTATCCACCATCAACCTTATGTGTTAACAAACACCAGCATCTCACTCTTGAGCTACAGATACGTATTTCACCCTACCACACTCTTCAAGACCTACTTTAGGCCCTCCACATATCAGCAGTTAAATAGCTTCTTAATTGTTTCAGATATGATAAACTTCCACTATTATATACCACATACATCTAGGATTACCCCAGTCTAGCCTACACATATACCCTCACTTTCTTAGTTTCTTTAGAGGCGGAACCTAGTTTGTTCACCTCAAACTGATATCCAATTCATATAAATACATCTGTGTATCTCTATCATAAACATAACTCACTCATTATCCCCCAGGGAAACACCTAGGTTCTGCCAATAGATTTCAATAAACATTCATTAATTTTGCATTTCAATAACAAATTACTTGAACTATTTTATGCACCTAGGAATATTAGAATCCATTACCTTCAAAAAGCGACCTCTTTTATTCTCACCAACATCAAAGTAGAAAACCTAGAAAATACCAATTGAGTAAATTAGCTTAATACACATTACAGCAAACAAGCTTATGAACAAACAAAAGAAAGATAAGCCTCTACATAATTAAAAGATAAAATAACCTTGGTATCAAGCTGTAATTCTTTGCCAAGAGGTTCTTGCTGATCATTATCAGAACTAGTAACATAATAATTAAAGAGATCTAAGAACCAAACAATGCCAGAAGCAGGCACAATGATAGTAGATCTAGTAGCTGAAGTTTTTTCTGAGATCTTTAGATATTGACCACGAGGGTTTTCTTTTAGGTCAAAGTAGAACAACTTATGTTCTACTTGTAGGGTTTTACAGAGTAATTCAACATCGTTTCCTCCTCCTCCACCACCACCACCAGAATTTCCCCCCTCCATTCAATTCTCTACTAGATTTTCAAAACCCTAAGAACTCTATACAAGCAATCTTTTTATTTTAAATTTTTTAACTTCTTCTACTCACTGGTTTCAGTTGCTGTTGTTGTTGTTGCGTTGAAGTTAAGGGTTTGGAGCCATTCTATTTGACTGCTTCTCGTCGACATCTTTTTGCCCCTATTTAAGTGGTTTTTCCACTCGCACACTTTTACTTTGACTTATGCGTCTAGATACGCCTCGGTAACTAAAGTGCGGCACGAATTTCACTCATTCATGTTTTTTTTTTTTTTTTTTTTTTTTTTTTTAAAGCATGCATTTTATTGATAGGAGATTAGATTACAATTTATCGTGGGTATGTGGTACCCACTGAATCATGAAATAAAATTTGACTAATAAAAAGCGGGATTGCCTGGTCCCATATTTTGGTTGATAAGTTTCCTAATTGGCTTCCATATGCTGCATGATTGGCCAAACCATATGCAGCTTGGTTTCCTTCCCTGTAGTTGTGTTGTATGGCAACCTGTGGGATCTGTCTGAATCTCTTCTTTATTTCCTCAATCATTCCTGAGATGTGCCAAGGAGGGGGTAGAGGAAGTGATGAAGCGCAAAAGATTTTCTGAGTCAGTTTCAAAGAGAACTTTTGGCCATTGTCTTTCTGTTGCCGTTCTTGAAACCAAAAGAAGAGCCCAAGTTTCTGCGGTTAAAGAAGTCGTAATTCCTAAAGGTTGAGCTAAAGCCATTAAAGTTCGTGCGTCGGAGTCTCTGCAGATGAATCCTGCTCCCGCAAAACCTGGGTGACCTCTGGCTGCTCCATCTGTGTTAATCTTAATCCAGTTTATGTTTGGAATTGACCATTCTACCGATATTGTTGATATTTTTTTGTCTCCTCTTGGATGGTTATGTATTGGTGCATCTCCTGGTAGCACCGGTGGTAAGGAATCTAGTGCCGCAGTGAATTCTTGTTGTAGTTTTTGAGCCCAGATTAAGATTTCGGCTGAAGTTGTTTGTTTTTGTTGGTATATAAGATCATTCTTAACTAACCATAGGGTCCAAAAGAGGAAGCAAAAAGAGGAGATTACAGTTGTTGGTGCAGATTGTTGTAGGATTTGGGAGATGGTTGTCTGAGGTGTTAAGGTGAGAGTGAGGGGGTAATTGGAGTTTGGTGTGTTTGTCAGTTGAGTGATCAGGGTGTTCCAGGATGTAAACGCCGTTGGACAATGAATTAGAAGGTGACTCGCCAATTCTGGATCAGCATTGCATCTGGGGCATATGTCAGAGATGGTCAAGTGAATATGATGTAGGAGAGAGAAGGTTGGTAATCCTTCATTGATTGCTTTCCACAAGAAAAGCCGAATTTTTGGTGGACATGGTAAAGTCCATAGGAATTTGGTGGGTGGAAGGGGGGTATGAGTTGGTTGACCATGGGTTAGACATTTGTATCCCGAAGATGTAGTGTAGTTTCCATATTTTGAATGTGGCCAGATAATTTTATCATGTGTGTTGTTTTGGGGAAGGTGGATTTTTATGATTTTTTGGGTTATAGGATTTGGAAGGGTGCTTAATTTTTCTTGATTCCGGGTATGAGAGATTGGGTCGATGATATCTGCTACCATTCGGAATGGATAGCATTGTGTTGGGTCTAGAGGTGGTGATTGTGGAATCCAAGTGGCTTCTATTGGAGTTGATAAACCATTTCCAATACGATGGAAAATCAGTTGTTGCATGGCAGGGACAATTGATGCCAGTTGTCTCCATTGAGGACTGGAAGAGGAAGGTATGTTATGAATGCCTTGTAGAATAGGTTGTTGATCAAGATATTTTGCACTGAAGAGACTTCCGCAAATGGAGTTAGGTTGTTTATGCAAATTCCAAATTCTTTTCATGAGGAGAGCCCTATTATGATCACTTCTTTTCCTTGTGCCTAACCCTCCTAAGGATAATGGTTTTGTTACTTTATCCCAGCCTATAGGGTGAAGCTTTTTGATTGTTGAGTCATGTCCCCAGAAAAAATTTCTAGTGACACGATCTATTTTTTTGTGAATAGTACTGGGTAGGTTTTGTGTTTGCATAATGTGGTTTGAGGTGGGGGTAAGGGAAGTTTTGATGAGAGTGAGTCTTCCAGATGGAGTTAGGCATTTTTTCATCCAGCCTTTAGCTTTCCGGGCTAGTCTTTGTAGAAGGGATGTGAAGGTTTGATTGGATGCTCTCCCTTGTTTGAATTGGATGCCTAGATAGGTTGGAGGTTTTGATGTTGTTGATATATCGAAAAATTGTTGTAGTTCAGTTAGCTTGATCGGGTCTAGTCTTGGGTGGTGAATTATTACTGACTTGGAGGTATTAATTACTTGTCCTGCAGAAGTACCATAGGATTGGAGAAGGGTCTTAAGGTGATGATTGCTCTGATATGAGGCTTTATAGGTAATTAATAAATCATCCGCATACATTAGATGAGAAATGGATGGTGCTTTTTTCGAAATGTTTAGTCCTTGAACTAACTTTTGGTTTTCGAGGTTTCCTAGATTTGTAGATAGGATTTCAGCACATATGATGAAAATATAGGAAGATAACGGGTCTCCTTGTCTGATACCTCTAGTTGGGTTGATGTATCCATGGGGTGTACCATTTATGTTGAGCGAATATGTAACTGTTGTGACACATAGCATAATGTAAACTATAAAGGATGAAGGAAATCCAAGTTTTGTAAAGGAGGTTTAGATGAAACCCCAATCTAAACTATCATAGGCTTTCTGGATATCTAGTTTGAGAGCCATTTTTGGATCCTTGGTGAGGTCTGAAGTTCTGATGTGGTGGAAGAGTTCTCTGGCAATTGCTATGTTATCGTGGATTGATCTTTGTGGCACAAAAGCGCTTTGGTATGGTCTTATTAAGAAAGGAAGAAGGGGTCTAATTCGGTAGACTAGGATTTTTGAAATGATTTTATACGTGACGTTCCAGAGTGTTATGGGTCTAAGATGTGAAGGTTTTGAAGGATGGCCTACTTTAGGTATTAGTATTATGTTTGTGTGATTCATGATAGGATGCATGTTTAGATTATTAAAGAAACTTTGAACCATTGCTATCAACTGAGTATGAGTTGTTTCCCAAAATACTTTGAAAAACTTACTTGTGTAGCCTTGGATTGCCATGATCCTAATATTACTGAGCAACAATTGGTGTAATTGTGCATCAACGGGATGATTCCCATCTACCGAGCCTTTCTGGAAAATCTCCGGTTCCAAACTTTCTCAGAACTCCATGAAGCGGCTAAGCGATCAGC
The DNA here is from genome assembly GCF_003573695.1 of Papaver somniferum. Lineage (NCBI taxonomy): Eukaryota > Viridiplantae > Streptophyta > Magnoliopsida > Ranunculales > Papaveraceae > Papaver > Papaver somniferum. The sequence goes on from NC_039358.1 coordinate 96,011,381, forward strand.
GACTACTTCTCCAGCCTTGCTAGAAAGAACAAAAACTGTCAAAACCGAGGAGCCGCAAGACACTCGAAGCAACATCAGACGCCTAGTCAATAAACAATACAATGTTCAAACTTCCATGAATGTTGCTGAAGGAGGCAAAAGGAAAGCTTGGGCGCAACAACAAAAGAATGCTCCTCCAACGTCCCATCCTAAAAAAGTGCCAAGAAAGGAAAACCAGACTAGAAACGCACAACCACCAGTCAGCATCAACAAGAAGATCAGGAAGCACCTGACTTTCCTTTTCCCATTGAAGAAGTGATCGAACTACTAGAAGTCTGTATCCAAGATGGTGCAATCAAACTACCTCATGTCAAAAGGGAACCAACTGCGGAATAGATGTAAAATGCATGCTACTGCCATTTCCATAGGTATGTCAGCCATCCAACAAGTGATTGCAAAAATTTGAAGCGCATTTTCAAGGAGAAGGCCGACTCAAGGGAACTAGGGACTGAAGGAGTGCACAAAAATCCTCTCACACCCTCCGAGCAGCCGGTCAAGGAAGCAGTTCAATCCTTAATTGAGCACGTCTGCGAGTTGCTGTACTTGTCAAAGGCTCAAAGAGATGATATGTTTGCTGCACTGAACCATATTGTGTCAGGCAAATGACTGACAATTCAGGAGAACTCCCTGAACCGCCCGTGACGGACAAAGAGATGTACGACTGGAGACTTCTCACCATGGTCCATCTCAAAGGAAATGAATTGAAGCGAGCATTGGTCGACGTTGGCACTGCTGTTAACATCATCCCTTTGAAAACCCTCGGAGCTGCTGGTATCACTCGTCAAGAAGCAACTCATGCTCCTATCTCAATCAGAGATCACGAAGGAATCTCCAGGGATGCTTATGGCTACATTATTCTCAACATAAGAAATGAGTCAACCTGGACCGAAGCTAAATTCTTCATAATTAAAGAGGATCCAGGATTTGACATGGTTCTGGGGAGAGCATGGATTCATGGTGGAAAAGTTGCTGCGGTATCTTCATCTTCGGTTGCACAATTCTTAGTCGAAGGAAGTTCTGACTCTCAACCTTTCGAGCATTTGGGAAAAGTCGAAGCCTTAATGGAACTCACGCAAAAACCTGGGGAGAATGCCCACGAATTCTTTAGGAGGTTTTTCACTCAGGCAAGTCTTATTCGTCATGATGCATACGTGTTACCAACTTTCAAATATGCTACCCTAGTCCGGGGGCTCGCTCAAAACCTAGCTATCACCAAACACTATGAGTCGTTAGTCTCGCCTCAGCAATACTTCACCAAATGGTTAGACACAGAACCCCTCCAAATCCATCATCTTACTAACACGGTCGTTTCTAGGATAATGACTGAGTTTCACAATCAATATCCTAAGTATTCTCCTTTGCACGAGTGTCCACATATGCCGCAGAATTGGAAAGCTCCACCAACATGGAGTCCATGAGGGATCCCTAACCAGCAAAATATATTGAAGGCACGAGCAATCCAACCCAACAAATTTCATGAAGGAGATTTAGTTCTCAAAGCAGTTAAACTCAAAGAGCGTTCAAGGAGGAAGCCTAACTGGGAAGGGCCTTTCATGATCACCAAATCCGTGGTCGGTGGGTACTACAAGTTGATCGACATGGATGATAAAGACATTGTACCGGTGATTCGTGAGAAATGTCTCAAAGATTTTGAAGCCTAAGAAAGGGACATTTGAGGTACTGGAGTTCAGGACATGAACGTCCAAAACATCTGAATTTGGCATTTAGGATTTTCTTTCATTATATTTTCAATTCCTCCAAAACGTGTGCATACTTGCGCTCAATATTTGGAAATTCAGCAATCTATTAAAGTTCTTTATTTAAGAAAAATATCTATCAAATCCAAAATCCAAAAGAAAATCCTCAATCGAATTCAAAACCTATCAAAAATCAAAACCCAAATAAAATCTCACATCTCTCAGAAGTTCAGTGTTCATGAGATTACGAAAAGGAAACTAAAGAAAGCCGTCAAAGAATGATTTTTGCTTCTCAACATTCTCCAAGACCTGTAGAGATGCTTTCTCCAACTCCAGCTTTTTGGTCAGTTCAGCAAATTCAATCATCTTCTTCATCACGACTTCACTAGTATTAGGGATGTTCTCCACCACTGCATCCTTGATGGTATTGATCTTTTGACAAAGCCACTTCAAGTTAAAGCCAAGTCTCTCAGAATTCTTCAAGTTGTACTCCCAATCAAAGAGTACATCTCGAGTCACAGTACTTCTGGACCTGGTATGAATATCATCTATAACACGCAATATGATCTCTACTTGCCTTGTCAAGAAATAGCTATGCTCTGGATCCTTCGTAACAACAAAGTGGCCATACATCCCCCACAACTTCTCATACATACCAACGTACCTAGCGGGGACGCTGAATCCACCAACTAACGTGTGATTTGGGAGTGTCTCACCGAATTGAGGATCAAAAGCAACCCCTGCATTGGTGATAGGCGCATTTATATGTCTATTTTGATCTCAATTACATGTATTGTTATTGCTCAATTTTGTACTTATTTAGTTATTTATGTCTTTGTAGGTGTTTTTGGAGAAATAAGCTTTTGCAGAGAAATTGGCTCGAAAAGTGGTCCCAGACGACGTACTACAGACACCCGGGAAGTATGTTGGAGACACCCCAGAAAAGTTATATTTACACCCCAGATGAATTGCTATCTACACCGCCAAATGGATAAGGGGCACCCAGTTGATAAGGGATGGCCACTTGATAATCACACCCCTGGTCCGGATAAGGGGAGGTCATCCCCTACCTTTTGAATTTTGGAAGTTGGAGGGAAATTTTTTAAGAAGCGAGAACAGTTTAGGGTTTGATTTTTAAGCGATCTTGAAGGAGATTCAATCGCCATATAAAGTTGGACTGGACTTGATTTAGTTAAACAGGGTTGGTATGGGTGTTTGGATAGACTAGATTGGGCTTTATCATTGGTTCTCGATAAACAGGGAGAAGAAAAAAAATTCACCGGACTTTCTTTACAACAGGGAAAGAGAAAAGGTTATCAGGATCTCGTTGGTATTTTTTTGGAAGTTACATGTAGAATACAATCACCTAGGATTTGTTCTGGAGATATTATTAGAAGGTTTCGGCAGCTGGATACGCGTAATGAAAATTCAGAGGAGTTATTCTCGTGACTTGACCGTGAAGAAGAAGAAAGAAATGTTGGAAGATTTTGGGGAGATTAAATCGACCTGTTGGTGTATATAAGGTGCGGGGGAGTCTCATAAACGGGAGTCGAGAGTTTGGGGGTCGATAGAATCGGAGCAGAGAAGCGCAGGTGAAGTTGCAGGAATATTCACCTGCTGCTGGTGAACAAGAAAATCTGAAGAACATTGGACAGACGAGAACAGTCGCAAAGGCTGTCGTATTCAAACAGCACATCAGAAGTATCGCTGTTCAATAGATCACATATATCATAAGCTGTCATCTTTTCTCTGTAATAGTTCAACACCCATTGTAACATCTGTTTGTAACGCCAATACAGCGTTGCAAACTGTCTGCTTTATAGGTTTTCTCTTGTTTTTCACCTATTTGAGCTATGAACACCTATTTTGAGAACGTGGATAATATGAGGAGCTAAACCCCTTAGCCGAGGCGACGGAGGAAGCCATTGTTCCATGAAAAGTGGTATATTTCTATTTTAATTAATTCTTGCAATTTTTTTATGATTATTTGCATGGAACTAATATTGAAAATTGATTTTTATTGAATAATTGTGATCTGTTTTGATGGAGCATGCTTAGTTTAAGACTTTTGATGTTTCATGGTTGATGTATACAATTGTTACTTCAAAAATCTACTAGAGGCAATATATTAGAATCACTTTAAACGCAAAGAATTGCATGAATATTGATTAGATTAAATCACTTAATTGGTCAAGGGTGGAATCCTGAGTCTCGGTGCTTTTTATAATCTTGATAACAACTTCATCTTAAGTTTTTATTTTAATTCAAGTCTAAAACAAATCTTCACAAGTCTGAGTGAACGACAACTTTACTACCACTTTCTACAACAACATAAAAACTACATCAATTGGGATATTCATGCACTATTATACGCTTCTCAATAACTGGAGCAACATCAACAATCATAGGGGCGACTTCAGACGAAGCAGTTTCTGCCATTCTTGGTTCGGGTTCCACTGTCTCAGGAACAATTGGAGTTTCTGCCACCTCTACGGCATCGACAACTAGCACTTTATGACCTTGAGTCGCAGGGATGGAGGCTTCATCATCAACAGCACCAAGATTTCCCAAACCGTCACCATCAGGTCCATTATTCCCAACTTCGACATTTGGCACCTAATGCGAAGATTACATGGGATTAGAAGAATTCAAGTGTGGAAACCTAGTACAACCATAAAATCAAGAAAGTAAGTGAACTAACATCATCTAAGTTCCTTATTATGCATCTAAAATATACACAAACGCTGCAAAAGTTGTGAAACACGTTTCCAAGCAAGCTCAGCTGAAGAAAATTTACACTGCCCCGTGTTCAATGACGAACTGGGAGAAATTGTTGGGGAATATAGAGCCTGTCTATATACCATTCTCTTATTATGTAAGTTCTCTACAACGTGTAAAAATTTCATAACGATTGGATGAACGAGCAAAGAGATGTGGCCAAAACATTGGACTACATGCCAGCTGAAAAATTTCTGGAAGTCTCCTGAAAGTTCACTGTTTCGCCTTTTTCATGCCCTAAACATGCTCAAAACTCAAAAAGATTCTTCACTTAAGCTTGGAATTTTTCTGGGCTTGAAGATACATATGCAGATCGCGAAAATCCGACTTCGAACGAAGATTCCACGGTGTTTTGGTTAAAAGGCTGAAGTCTGAAATTTTCTGGTGACGTATTTCAGCAAAATTACTCGTATGCTCACATGGATTCTCATTCATTCATTCACAAATCAGAAATTTCATACTTCTATGAAGATATTACAGGATACATGCTTACTAGGGGAGTCTCTAAATCATTTGAAGGCTCGGCAATGCCGGAATCTCCATTGGCAACGCCGCTATCTCCATTCAGTTCGGGATTTCGGGAATTCTCCATATTCCCATATCCCAAAGAAGAGCACGCTTCATCAACGTGCTGCTTATCTACAATGATTTCTTCCTGGATTCATCAACAATAATTAGTATTATTTCATTCAAGGAGATGCCACAATCACCTACACGAAAGAGATACTTACATCGATTTCTTCATCAGATTCCTGAATTGTTTGGCCGGGAACAAGTTGAAGACCGTCAATCGATGGAGCAAAAGTATGAAAAGAAATAACAAACCTTGGTCTCATGATCCTAATTTCACGGTCAAAGTCATGACACAAGGAGCGCTAACAACTCACCAAAGAAACGGCTTGGGACTGCACGTCATTTGCTAACCTCCTGTGGTCCTTACTTCTGGGTTCTCCGCTCCCGTAGACTTTCTTCCTCCGTGGAGTCTACATTGATCTAGGATTTCACTATACGATCATCCTGGGGTAAAGCTAATGAAATAACCAGAAGTACAATTCAGTATGAACGATCTCTCACCATCACTCAGAGGTCCCAGGGGTACCATTTCTTAAAGTTTCATCCATAGAGATGTCATCTCTGGAAACACCATCTTTGGAAGTATCATCCTGGGAATCAGTCATTCTTGCAAAGTGGCTATTTCAACACATCGTTCATACAAAGCACAGGATTCGACAAAACAATGAATCATGGAATAAAGGTGCTCACAAACACGCAACAAAAATGGTAATCCTCAACTCTTACCTATTTAGGGTTTCACGAACTTAGTGATAATAACGTAAAAACCTCAAAAAACTTGCTCGCTTCTTCAAACTTGCCAAGACGAGCAAAGTTCATTATTTAAAGTCAACACCTGACTTTTCATGAAACTATGAATAATTCACATAACCTTTCATGTGAACATTCGCTGATTTTCTATATACATATATTGTGTCATCACGTATACAATTGTTTGCTTTCAACAATGCTCAAAAATCATAAATTGATTTTCATAAAACAGTGAACAACCCACGTAAATTTTCACTGAGTGAACATCCACTGGTTTTCCGAAAATTGGACAGACGTCCATTCTACAATTGCGAAAACTCACATACAAATATTATTTCACCGTGAATAATTGTCTACTTTCAATAGTTGTTCAAAATCAAAACATTGATTTTACAAAAATATATAACGTGAAACTCACGTAACTTTGAAAATGTGTATTTTCTTGGTCCCTCTCGTGAGCATCCGTCTTTGAAAAGAGAGTATATTTTCAAAAATAAAAAATTTTCATGAAAGCTCATAGACAAAATTTTATTACTAACAGACGCACGTCTATTCAAAAAAAAAAAGAAAAAACTTTTCTCTCGTACGAGCATCCACCTTTGAAATGAGGGTTTGTACACTTTGTGAAACCTCACATATTTAAAAAATTAAATTTTGGTTTTCATGAAAGCTCATAGACAAAATTTTATATCATTAGACTCAGGTCTATTTTGTTTGTTTCTTAAACTAACGAACGAAGACCTGTTCTTAAAACAAGGATTTCCTTTTTGGGGTCGAGCCCGTAAACGCTAAACTGACCAAAACTGGACGTCCGACCAACCAAATCAAATCAGCAGTGCCTCATCTCTCCGTGCTCATGGGATGACACTCTATCACACTATCAGAGTCCTCACCCGAACAGTTGCTCGTCCATGACAACATTTGGGCAAATTGAGGATTCTGAAAACACCTTTGTAGAATGAGTTCAACCACCGACTGAAAATCACCATTTAATGCTTACTGCGGAACATGACTGTCCCTCACGAAGCAAGGGACTTAATGTTGATGGTGGATTTTCAACAAAGGGAAAAATCGTAAAATCATGAGGCATGTTTTTGACACGGCTTCCAGGCATGCAACGATTCATATTTTACGAAGCCATGATGAATATGTTTTCGAAAAACCTCCACTAGATGAGCGTTCAGTACCTGGCATTTCGTCGTGACCTCTATGCAGAATAACATATTTGGGCGGTTCTCCATAGATTGAAAGCTTAACGCCTTCAGGACGTCGGTGACACTCACTGTTCCCTGACTGCAGGAGAGAGACCCACCTCCGCATAGAAGAAAAGTTGGGCGGCGGATGCCTTCAGGACGTCGGTGACACTCACCGTTCCCTGATTATGTGGAGAGATTGTACATAGATTCAGGCATTTCTCCATAGATTGAGAGCACTAACGCCTTCAGGTCGTAAACAACATCGTGACTCCCTGACTATGCACCATTCAGAATAGATGTGACGCTTTAACTGGCTAACATCTTTTCTGCAATAGGTTAATTCTTCTGTGACATTCACTACTGAATTCCCAGAATAATCTATCATTGCTCCTATTCCATGGTCTAATCCACGGCCTGATCCCATGGAATGGAAATAATAATTGCTCCTATTCCATGGTCGAATCCACGTCCTGATCCCATGGAATGGAAATAACAATTGCTCCTATTCCATGGTCGAATCCACGACCTGATCCCATGTAATGGCAATAACAATTGCTCCTATTCCATGATCGAGTCCACGGCCTGATCCCATGGAATGGAAATAACAATTGCTCATATTCCATGGTCAAATCCACGTCCTGATCCCATGGAATGGAAATAACAATTGCTCCTATTCCATGGTCAAATCCACGGCCTGATCCCATGGAATGACAATAAAACAACTGTACTATCTCATTACTCCGATTTCATGATCGAATCCACTGATCTCATGAAATGGTAATGGATAATCTTAATTACTCTGATTCTATGGTCGAATCCACGATCCCATAGAATGGTAATGCTTGTTCTATTATTCTGAATTCGTATTCGAATCCATAGTTGATCCTATGAATTAATAATAAACAACTATTCATTTTATTGCTTAGTTTCATGAATTATTCTCCACTGAATTTCATAAATTAGTAATAAATATTCAGCAATCGGGCATCTGGACCATCACTGAGTAAGCCCCACCAAAATGGTGCAAGTGTACCCGACAATGATGCACGACTGAGCACCCAGATGCACGAACGAGCATCCAAAAATGTGAAACAATGAGGAATCCTTCGCAAAACATGAGAAAATAATTAAATAATAATAAAATAATAGGAAGCACTCAGGGTGGGCCCGCCAGCCGTGCCCTACCCATGGTCGGTCCGTGCCTCTCCCATTATTTTCCTTATTTTTGTTATTTCATGAACTCATGAAAACTCCTTGGTTTTAGCAACTTTCCTTGTTTTTTGCAAAAAACTCGTGAATTCTCCATAACTTCGTGGATTCACCAAATAATATTATAAAATAAGGAAAGGTGTGCGGGACCGGGAAACCCAGCCGGCCGGCCATGCCGGGGTCGTGGTCGGTCCCACACCTCACAATCCTTAGCTTTTTGTAATTATTCCCTAATCTCATGAAACTCCTTGATTCAATAAAAACTCATGGATTCTCCATATCTTCAAGGATTCTCCATAACTTCAAGGATTCACGAAAAATAATAAAAATAGGGAAAGGTGTGCGGGACCGGGAAACCTGGTCGGCCATGCCCTAGCCGTGGTCGGTCCCACACCTTGCAATCCCTAATCTTTCATAATTATTATTTTTCTCAATTTGTGAAACTCCGGGGTTTGAGCAAAATTCATGATTTCTTCATATTTTCTCAAATATTGCTCGAATCACGAAAAACCAAAAGCCAACATAGTCACACGACTAGCTATCCTCTCACGACAATTCTAAATATTAAAATATTTTATTTTAATATTTTCAAAATATTGATGAATTGACATACATGCTCATTCCAACAAAAATCGAGAATTCTCAGTCAAGATGAAACTCTTCTGAAAATTCACGATGCTGCTCGAACGCGCATCAGAAAATACTGAAACTCTCAGTATGGAGACACGGACACCACGACAACACATGCATGCCTTCATGACCGACCAGAGTAATTCCTAGGTCTTGCAGAAAGCCGGTCCCACACATTTTCATAATTCTGACCTAATTTGCTCAATTGCTCATACTGGGCCCGAGCTCTCTCCAACCAACTGGGGAATTCTCCAAATGACCAACAACTGGTCCCGTGACCACCAAGGTCCGGTCCCATGCTCTCTTGGTCGGTCCCCATATCTCATACTTAGGTTTTATCACCTAATGCTGAATCCAGAAATATTTCAGTAAATGATGAAACTACCATTTAATCATCATTCTTTCACAAACTATCAAACTGAGAACCTTGGTGCGTGCTTACTCGAGCACTGGGAACCACATGGACTCCCATCATCCCATGTGGTCGGTCCCTCTATCACTCATGACCAATCTTCAGCAATTCTCCAATTGATGGAGGATTGACCAAAAAATTAGGTTTTTCGAATGAACGCTCTGTGAAACCATCATTCTGAGCACTCTTCGAACACTAATAAAATTTACGTTGATTCACTAATCAACATCAATATTTTAATTGATATTTTACTGGGTCACGTCACCAGTAAATAATTGGCTGAATCGAGCAACACTTGCTCGATTACCCGAATATAATCAATATTCGACAATTCATCGATAATTCGTCATATTGAGCAATACTTGCTCAGTTGCACGTAAGATTATCAAAATCGTTAATTTGGTGAATTGAGCAATACTTTCTCAGTTGCCCATCAAATTCTTAGTATTCAGTAATTCGCAGAATTGAACAATACTTGCTTAGCTTCTCATCAAATTCTCAATACTCAATAATTTGCAGGATTGAGCAATACTTGCTCAGTCGCTCGTCAGTAATTCATCATACTGACATCTCTTCAGAGAACTACATGTTCGACCCGTGAATTGCTGAACATTCATCATTCATGCTCGATTCAATGAAACTCAGACTCATTGTCAACAATTGACTACTCAAAACACGTCTATCCTGTAGACTCCACGACTTGTGAGACATCAATCACGTCACAAATGAGGGGATATCACTTATGGTTTTGGTATGGTGGTCTACAGCACGTGGATTCATCCACAACGAGAAATGTGCGTAAGTCGTGTAAACGGTTGAAGGAGTTAGCAAAGTAGTGGGTGCACGATCAGTCAAGTCTCCACACGACAAGGAACTGACTTTACCACGATCTCCCACTTTCCCACTCTTTCACTCAAGAAACCGTCACGCTTACAGGGATTAGTGGTTCATCATTCTTGCAATATAAATAAGTCAAAATCGAGGACGACAAATCATCAGTATCAACGTTTTCCCGTCAACAACTCGATACAAACTTATTCACAGAACTCAACTTCAGCAGTTCACCATTACTGCAGAAACCTTCAACACACCCACAATCCTCGATCATCACTGATCCCACACAATTCTCAGCTTCCCTCCTACAGATCAACACATCTCCCTCTTTGCGACCGAATTGATTCTGGAACGGCCATTGTCTTGGTTTAGGCCGAAGTCATACAGATTGATTTCCCGAATCTAAGCACCCCCTTTGCAGCGGTGCATCTGTGTGAGGATTAACATTTTGTCCGGCTGCGGAGTCTCGACGTCACGCTCGTCTCTCCACTTTCCCAAAAAACTGGAGAATCGTTTTTCCCCATCCACAACAGTTGGGTTCGAATGTAATAATACTTAACCGTAAAAAATCCTGTATTTACTGTAAGGATATTTTTCTACGGTTGGTTTTTTATTTTATTTTTAACTATCAGTAAGGAAAACCCTAAGCATTAGTAGTTTATCAATATGTGTAGGCGTAAACAAAGGGATTTATTAAGATTTTGTAAGAGAAATAAGAATCTAAAGATTTGTTAATCTTTTGTAAATAAATAAGGAAAATTATTAGTCTTGTTGAGATTTTTTAGGAATAATAAATCAAAAACCATACATGTTTTAAAGTTTCACCAAAATCTTAAATATTCTTTATGCCAAAAACTAAACACGTTTTAGTTAAATACATTAAATATTTTATTTGCCCAATGAACACTCATTAAGGAGTCCAAATTTGTGCATCCTTTAAAAACCGAGGTGCATATTCTGGCTCTTCGTATTGGAGGGTTTTTGTGTAGAGATTTTAGACAATAATGGTTTAATACTTTTCAAAATAATAAAAAAATATTTTCTCTCTCTTGTTTAACTCTCGGTTTGTTTTCTCCATTATCATACATCCTCCAAGATTCATACATTTAATTAGTGAAGATTCTGTTAGAGCAATGCTCGGTCGAACTCGCAAGCGTTTCTATCTCAAGCTTGTTTCTCAAGTTTAGTTGCCAAAACTATAAGTCTTGATTTCTAGTCTACTTATAGCTATGTCTCGGATTAGGATAGAATGTGTAGTTGAGCTTTAGAGTTCATGGCGTTCATCGATTGAAGACGAAGAACTACTAAGGGATCTTGTGATACTTCATCAACAAAAGGTATGTGGAGATTTGAACTCATCTATCACTCAGAAGTCTATTTCTATTCTATCTCCTATTGAGACAAAATTCGTATAGCTATATAGACTTTACTTTATACACATTTGATATTTCGAGTTGAGTTTAACTTGCTTACATATTTCTCCAAATATGTGTTGGTAAAATTTCACTTTAAACAAGTTCATCTTTATTCTTGACGAAAGTCAAAAGATGATCATGTGAAAATCGCCTGGTAACATTTTACATGATTTGTGCGAGACAGTCATTTGTTGTAGACTCGGAATGCTTCGTATTGATCTATTAATCACTTGAAAATTGCTTTGAAGCTAATAGTTTGTGTGAGACAGCTATTCCCATCTTCCAAGAATGTTTCAATGATTAAAATGGAGTTTAGAACGATTAACCATTGATTGGATATAGCACACTATGCGTACTTGTATGCTAACTATTGCAAGTTATTCCAAGTCCGGGAACCATAGTATGCATACCCGTACGCGTACTGGTTTGATAGTTGAAGTTCGGGAACTTAGTGTGCATACCCGTATGCGTACCGGCTTAAAATTTCAAGTCCCGGAATTCAACTGAGTTTGGTTGTGTACGACAGTATGCGTACCAGTTCGCATAATGGCGAACCCATACCAAGTCCGGCTACTTAGGTATGGTAGGTTAAGTTCTAAAATCGGTTTGTTCATGAACAAATACATTTATATAATAAAGAATGCAATCTTTTGCAAACCGTGGCTATAATGTTCATGGATTGATTCGAGCGAATCAAAATTGATTTTGCCTCAATTGTGTCTTGTATACATCTATGAGAGTATAAACAATTGAACAAATCTATAACTAGTTTCACTTGAGTCATTTGAGTTGGTTGTGATTAAGATGAACAAGGTTGATGTGAAAGTGTTCATATGGCTAACTTCGGTTAACTTTTGTTGAGCCAACTAAGTGTACACGTTTAGGTACGGTTACCTATATCTAAATGAAGTCACATTTCATTTGTTTATAACAAGCTAAGTTCGATCTAACGGTTGAAAGATATTAGCTTGACTCCAATCAAGTTTTCATCTAACAGTGAATATTGAATGTTTTGTTACCAAGGTAGCATTGATTGCAAACCCTGATTTGAAGATTATATAAGGGAAAACTATAGCAATTGGGAAACCTAATCCCCACACCTCTTGTGTGATACTAGTTGCGACTAGAGTTGATTCTCCTTTAACCTAGTTTTTTCCTAAAACCATTATAGGTTAACTACTTAAAGAATTCATTGGGATTCTGAAGCTAGACCCAACTATTTTCTCTGTAGTTGCGTGTTCTGTTCTTACTTTCTTCTATCGTATTGATTCTTCTCTAAGATTTGCTCGAGATTCAATCTCCGATAGGTAAGATAAAAAATAGTCACAAACATCTTTATCTCATCGTTTGTGATTCCACAATATCTTATTTCGCTACCATAGGATTAAGATTATTGTGAGGTGATTGATATTACTAGGTTGTTCTTTGGGAATATAAGTCCGGTGTATCAATGGGTTCCTGTTCACCTTGATTTATCAAACGACGGAACAAAAACTCGTAGGTATTTCCGTCGGAGAAAGATTTATCTATTCAATAGACTTTTCTGTGTGAGAAAGATTTGTTTATCAAGTTTTCGACTTTGGGTCGTATCAACTCTTAGTTGTGGGTAAAATCAGCTAAGGGAATCAAGTGCGCAAAATCCGGCGTGGTTCAAGAGGTGTAAGGAACGCGACTGTACCTTAATCAGTGTGAGATTGGTTAGGGCTCAACCACATTCCAGCCCGAAGTTAACTTGTAGTAGGCTAGAGTCTGTAGCGGCTTAATACAGTGTGTTGTTTAAATCTGGACTAGGTCCTAGGGTTTTTCTGCATTTGCGGTTTCCTCGTTAACAAAATTTCTGGCGTCTGTGTTATTTCTTTTCCGCATTATATTTTTATATAATTGAAATATCACAGGTTGTGCGTAGTTCAATCAATTGGTGAATCCAACCTTTGGTTTTTGATTGAAATTGATTGACACTTGGATATTGGTCTTTGGTACCGTCCAAGTTATTTCTCATATTAATCCGTCTCACAGATTTCTATATGTTCGATTGCAGATTGATTTGAGAAATTGAGATATAACTCTTGGATGTATTTTCTTTGATTGAGTCTGACTGTCTAGTTGATTCTCTTGGAAATATATTGGAGTTAGTCCATACAGATTGCCTAAACGAAGTATTGGGTGTGGTTGTTAGACTCCTGCTTTTTCAATTGGTATCAGAGCAGGCAAACACGTTTAAGACCTCATAAGTCTGTGTTTGTAGTAATCTAACTCTATGGACAGAAACGCTATCTCTGACAAACGCATCACCAGAAATAAAAGTTTTGTTTCTATAAAATCTATGAAAGAGAAAGATTTGTCGATCTCACATATAAATGAACATGCAGTTCACACGAAACAAACAAGTATTGATATGTGATACTCTGATTATCTTACTGACGAGTTTGACTCTGAAGTAGAAAGGGAAGCAGCACAATAAAGTGCAGCGATTCTAAAACTTGTTAGAATCCAGGCAGTTGAAATCAATCGGCTGAAACACAAGGTCAATACTATGGTTGGTATGGTAAAAGATCGTGATTCCCAATTAAAGGTTCTTCGTGAGGAAAATGTTGTTGGTTGTTCTTCCAGAACCTTACTCGAGGCTACACTCAAAGAAGATGCCCTTGAAATAGAACGACTATTGAGTAATCTCTCTATTCAAGACAAAGGTCGTTCTGTGGAGTCCATCATACCAATCACTTCTGGCTCTGCTGTGATATTAGAAAACGTGGCTAGTTCTAATCATGTTTCTCTAATGAAAACAACTTCAGAAGCTAAACTACAAACCCTTCCTATTGCTGAAGAAATGCTTGGTTCTTCCACTGATCATGGATTTACCACGTCTTACGGAAGGAAGAAATCTTCTAACGATGTTTCTAATTGATGCGTGTCGTAGGTGTAATTAAATTAAATTACTTATTTTCACACAATTAACTAGTAATATAATGAAACCAAGAATCGTTCTCACGAAGAGCAGTGAGATTTAGTTGTTCAAAAGGTCACAATGGGGGGGTTTTGTTTTAGATTTAAAAGAAAATAAACAAGTAATTAAAAGATTAAGTTGCAAGCAATATGGAGAGAGATGATCGAGGAATCCTTCTTCGTTACTAAACCGCCAATGAGTTAATATATTCATCAATTCATCATTAATCATAGATTATTATCTACCGTGGAATAACAACTAGCACAGTGCAATCCCCCAAAGTCCTTTGGTCACTGGATACCGAAGCGCTCGAATATCAGATTCTATTCGTCCAAGCCACCAAGTAGTAGCGCACTCAAGGTGTAAATTGGTCGAATGGTTTATATTTTATGACTTAGGTTAATCTTAGTAGTTAGAGTCTTAGTGCAAGGTCCACTTTCTAATGTTGTTCTACACGCGATTGCTCCACAAAATCCCTCTGCAAGGTCTCACATTTTCTACTTGTGTATGGGTAATTCAACAATGACAAGGATATCCTAACCCTTTACTAGCAATAAATCAATCAATAAACTACTATAGTTGGCCACCTAGAGCAATCAATTAATCAATCATAGACATTCATTAAAGTAGAAGCAAACAATAATCATATGAAGAACTCAAAATAGATGCATATATTAATCCAAATCAAGTCTACAACTTAGAATTCATCCTCAATCAATTATGGGTTTAGCTACTCATGGATGTAGAAACACCTATGTTAAACATATAAGAAAATGGAAGATAAATCGTTATGATAATGTAATCGCTCCAAAACCCTAGCTTTTCTTCCTTGTGTTCTTCTCTTCA
Organism: Papaver somniferum; assembly: GCF_003573695.1. Classification (NCBI taxonomy): domain Eukaryota; kingdom Viridiplantae; phylum Streptophyta; class Magnoliopsida; order Ranunculales; family Papaveraceae; genus Papaver; species Papaver somniferum. The sequence goes on from NC_039358.1 coordinate 96,026,704, forward strand.
AAGGCGTGATCAAAGATTATAAAATTAGTTTCTTTCTTTTATATGTGCCAAAATAGTAGATGCGCCCGTGCTCAAATCCCGTGTAAGCTGGTTGCCATAAACTCGCCATACTAACACTAAAATCATGTAAAACTCGTCTGAAGTCACAACTCACGTCCAAACAGTCTTCATGGGCTCAGTCGTGAATAGTGAAGCTCAGCCCAATTCCAATGAAGCTTATAAACTCAACTGTCAGTCCCGTGAATTTGACAGCACACCTTACTTTTTCTTCCAACCCGCGGACATACCACTCTCCTTGAAAAATAAAAGTCCCTGAGTTTTCAATTTATCCAGATAACTTTCACGGACACTCCTCTGTCCGTGAGTTTCTTTTTCTTCTGACTTTTCCTTCGTCGGCTATTCTACCCGCGGCGACTCGTACCTCCGTGAAAAATAAAAGTCCTTGAGTTTTTAGTTTGCCGGCCATTCATCTCACGAACAGTCTGGTCATCGTGAGTTTTAAAAGTTTCGAAGTTTTTACTTTTCCAGCAGTTACTCACATATACCAGGCTATCCGTGAAAAATCCACTTCCCTGAAACTTGTTTCCATATTTCTCCCAACTCATCTTCAATTCCTGCTCGTAACTCAAACTCTATTAAACTACCAAACCTATCTCCAATCATCACAACATACACTGCTAACCTTCTTCTCTGATTTCATCTCGAACTCGTCATCACAATGGAACCATGAAACTCTTCATCTGTTCCATCAATCAACTCGAGATGTCTCCTTCATTCGACCACAACATTCATTGAAACAAATTCCATCGACTACCAGCATCAACTTCCATACTTTATATTTCTCTGTTTTTATCATCACGATCAAATCCAACCAACCTCCATTCTCGGCTGTACAGCAGCACCAAGACTCCATCAACAACAACCTCTCCTTACAGAGCTTCTCGTATAATGGAAGCAACACCCTCGAGTCTCAACTGGTCTGTCTTGTACGTTAAATTCATCTCAGCTCTCTTAAATGGAAGCAATCATCATTCCATTCCTGCAATCATCTGCCATTGATCACGACAATGTCCCATGCATTCTTTTCAAACTTCATTCCCTGCTAAAACTCTGACAACTGTATACACATAATCTGTGATCGTACACGTGTCTCCCTGACACGTACACTACATCAACACGAGGGGCATCAAGGCAATGATGCCATGTCACAACACTCGAAGTACAAGTGCTGCCATCTTTTGCCACGTATCCACCATCATGCAAATCCAACGACGGCTAATCAAGGACCACCTAACGAAAGGATCAATGCGAAGCACCATGTAAAGCCTTGAGACATTACTTTATACCATCCCAAGGAAGATCCAGATCCGACGGACAAGAGGAAGAGCAGCTGACACACGCGTCAACAGCTGTCTGAAGCGTGCAAACTGACTCAACCACCCGGATTAAATGCTACGAACATAGGATACGTGTCAAAAATCATATGGAGAAGAAAGAGGCGACTCGGCGTCATAGAATAATACCGTTGGAGGCATCGGTATAACACGAAGGTACCGTCGGACCAGCACAGAGATCGAGACGATAAAGATACAACTGTCGCTGAAAGAAGACCCCACACTCGACCTCTATAAATACCCAACTTGATGGAGAGAGAGGGGGTCGACCAATTTTAGGAAGAGTGAGAGATAACCCAGGAGAGAGAAATTGTAAGAATAAGTATGAGTTCTATTTCCCTCCTAGCTTCGTTCCCCACTCAAAGTCATTTGATTATCTTTTTAAACTTTGAATACATAGTGAAACACCAACCCCCGTAGACGTAGGCCTTAGTGCCGAACCACGTAAATTTGCGTCTCATTTCTATTCTGCACTAATGATCTTCGTACTTTAACATTATGCATCTTTTAAATCATCATATGAATCCCTATGATGTGAGACAAGGATGAGCCCGAAGGCTCAGAGTTTCCCTTTTTACTGTTTTATGCTACTTTAATCATATTATTATCACTTTGTCAGTTTTATTATGATTGTGAACTTTGTTTGTGGATATGAAGATACCTTCGTTATTTCCGTGTTCACAATCTGGCGCTAGAAACAGGGACTTTGTCCCGCTAAAATATTTATCTTACTTTGTGTCTTTACCTATTTTTTGGCTCCCAACGCTATTCTTCAAATAATAGTGTTCCGGGTAACTCGTCATTTTTGTATTTTTCAAAAACTCTTTTATATCCGTGTTTTCTGTTGTAAAAAATCTTTAGATCTGCATTCGCTTTCGCAGTTATTTTAGGGATCCGAGATCTCTTTTATACCAACACCTACCTATAATATGGATTTAAAATGATATACCTTTAAAGTCAAGTTTAAAATACTCATATCATGTGTTTGCTAATAAACATCTACCATATCTGCATTTTCATGTTTAAAAAACTAGGGATCTGCATGTTTTCATGAAGAATTTTTAGACCCATGAGCAGATCTATGTTTGCGATTATCGGATCTGCGTTTTCTCTTGAAAAAGTTTAGGATTTTCTTCTCTCAAGCTGAGTTTTGCTTAAAAATATTAAGATGCACGATGAGGCCTTTGCCCTCACTGTGGAATTAACTTTGCTAAAAAATCCCACGTGGATATTATTTCTTCGACAATGTTTTGTTTTTACAGGAAAACTCAAAGATGGATAAGACAAAAGATGGGGGAAAGGCTAAGGCATCGTCAAAAGAAACGCCAAGAACAACTCTCGTTATGACGCGTAGCAAACAGAAGGGCGAAAATCTTAAAGCAGCAAACAAGAAATAGGATGGAGCAGAAAGCACGATGCCATTGGACGCCAGCACAATAGCATCAACAGCGTTGTAAGCAGCAACAACCAAAGCAGGTGCTTTCAAAGCAGCAGCGACAACCCGAGCCAATGAACAACGGGAAGGGATAGCTGAATCGATGATTCAACAACCTCTCTATGGGATGCCGCTCACCAACGAGCTGAATCAACCGTTTCTAGCCAACCAACCTCTTCTGATAGCAAACCAACCAGCATAACAGCCGACATAACTCCAGGCCCCATCCGCTGATCCACCGGTTCCCCTAATACAGACTGTTGATGAAGATCACACTGTAGCCGTCGGTGGACAGATGCAAGTAGGAACTCCGAACCAGGGATCGAACCATTCCATCCAGATGATGGCAGAACTTGAAGAGTTGAAGAAAAACCAGAAGGTATACGCTGATGTTGTGGCCCTACTTGCACAAGAGAATCAACAACTCAAAGATAGGATCGCTCAGAGTACGAACTAGGAAATTTGCACGATGAAGCTAATTCCAAAGCACCGCTGCCTAATCAGGACCGAAGGATGATAGTGGCCAATGTCGACGATCTCGAACCATTAAATCGAAGGACTGCCAGAGGAAACCGATTGTAAAGACCCTCAAGCTCGTCAACGCTCTTAGACTAGTCAAGAGATATCTTAACTGCTAGTAACTCGATTAGTCTAACATGAACGTTAATTAATAGAAATTAATCTAACAACGATTTAGATACGAAACCGTTACCACTCGTTAGATCTCGAAAAATTATGCGAGATGAACCACACGAACGTGTCAATCGGATATCAGATGAAGAAGTAATCATCAGATTTGTTTGAAGGGAAAAATAGTCATCTTGCAGTTTAGCCTCCCTGGCTGCCCGTATCAAGTTTTCGGGTGCCTTTAGCAAAGTCGGTAGTCCTTATCCCTAATCGATCCAGTAGATAACTCATATTTTCTTTCTTATTCTTTCTTCTCTTGTTTCTTCTTCTGCTCTTCTGTTTCCATGCTATTCTTCTTTCGAGTGATCAAATGGAGGGTTTGTGATCGTTAAGAGGTAGAGAAGATCTTGTAGTAGTGGTAGTGATGATGTTGTTATCTGTTGTGGATTCAGATTTGAAGAAGGTAATGAATTATGAGTTAGGGTTTCAGTTGAGGCTCAAAGAAGAATTAGAATATGAAGATGACAATTTAGGGGATTGAATTAAGTTGGGTTTAACACGAATTAGAATATAAGGTTAAAGAGTGATTTCAATTTGATAGTAGGTTTTCTGAGTTTGATAAAGAGATTAGTTCGAAGTTGAAATTAAACCCAGAGAAGATGGATTTGATGTTCTAAGAAGGGGATTAGAGGTGGGTTTGGTTGAATTGAGTAGTTAGAATTATGTATTGAACTCGAATTAGAAAACAGGGGATTAAGAATTACTTTTAGGGTTTTTATGAGCATAAGTATTTGAGATGGAGATTTTGTGATGAATACTAGGGGTCGATTCTGTTAATAAGAAGGTGGTGGAGTTATCGTTGGTGTTGATTCAAGACTCGGGATAAAATGGTGAAGAAGAGTTTTCATTCAATTTCTTCAACAAGACTAATTTTAGGTAACTGTCTTTCCCAGTAAACCTAATAAAGATATTAATTTATATCATTGAGATTATGAGTAGCTACTGATTAAGATTGAGATGGACAGGGTTGGTTGTGATAGAACTGTGATTGTTTTGAAGCTAATGTATGAGATGAGTTATGGTTATGGTGTTTCTTTTGAAGTTACATTTATAAGGAATTGTGTTGTTGTCTGTATGTTGGAATTAAATTACTTGTGAACTGAATTATGAACTATGGATGTTGATGAAGATGTTGATGAAGATATAATGAATCTCTAGAGAAGTATGAATGGATGTGAAGGTGGTGGTCTATATGCTGAATGTAACTTTGTGTATTGGTTGAGGTGATTATGGGGTTGCTGCAGGACTCAAGTTGAATGTGCTGATGAAAAGTGTGGCAGAGATGCTGAAGCGTAAATGGAACTGAAGTTGAAGTGTATGGATGAGAGGATAGTGCCAATGAGATAGTGAATAAGTTGTAGTTGTAAAGCTAGGTTTGTGATTGTTGTTTATGGGTGAAAACTATTCCTGCCGAATTTGGTAATTTTGGGTGTGTGGATGAGGAATGAATCTAAACCCTAAACAAATGCACTGCACGGGAATGCTTTGTGATTCGAGAAATCAATTTGTACAATTCTGGCCTAAACCAAGAAATGGCCGTTCCACACTTGTTTCGGTCACAAAGTGAAGGAGATGGGGTTGATCTTAGGGAGGGAAGCGAAGAAGGTGTTGAGATTGTGATGGTGTTGGCTATGTATGACTTGTATCAAAAAGCTGAACTGGCTTGCAGAATGTAAGCTATCGGTTCGGGTGTTTGGATACGGTTGTATCAACACTTGCTTCTGTTGTCTTCTTGTCCTGTCGAAATAGGGAGGAGAACCTATTTATACAAGTCATTGAGCCTTACTCACGTATCTCGTGGGAAGTGGAGAAAGTGGAGTGCTGAAGTAGTGGAGTTGCGGGTGCTAGTGTTAGACGATCAGTCTTGCCAACTTCTCCCATCATCACTAACCGTCCACGACTTCCTGACACGTTCTTGTGCTGGCGCGTTGTGCACTGCACGCTGTAAACCGCCAGACCAATACCCCAGTATGTATCCTCCAGTTTGTGACATGATTGATGTCTCGAGTATGTGGATCGTGGGACCCACAGAAAGTAGCATGTAATGCTAGATTAAATAACTAAGTTATTTAGGAAGTCGATATTTAATCCTATGCATGTAATGTATCGAATGTATTTAGCATGAGTGAAGCATCGCTGTTTTAAGGCTTAATGGAGTAAGTCACGATTAAGCGTCTTAAAATAGATGCATGTCTATCCATCTTCAAGTGATCGTTTGGGGCTGTACAGGTAAGTCCTGACTTGGCCGATCACTTGGTGTGGTAGAGTGACGGATGGTAATCACCACGAAACTTCATTGACCAGTTAACTCCTGACCAGGGTTTTATAACCAAGCAGGTGAAGTTGAATGGACGAGATGATCTTTGAGACACTCATCTGCGACCGTTAGTGGAATTAGGGTTTATGAAGAGGTGCGCAAGCATCACTCTTCAGCTTGGTCGAATCCAATCTTGGGACACGATTTTGGCAAGGCCGATTGGGCATGCGTGTAGACGGCATGCCGGTGTACATGTCCATACCTCATTGTCTCGTGAAAGTGTGATCTAAGCCACTCAATTTTTCTGGCGAAGTTGAGTGGTTGAGATCAATTTGCGACAGAAATCCGGCGCCGCAAAAGCCGCGCGTCATGCCAACTTCGGGCGCGCGTTTCGAGGCGACCAAGCATGGTCGGTCTTGGCTGATTAGTCTAGTATACAGACGGCGGGATGGTTTACACGTCCATACCTTAATACCCCATAGAAACGTGATCTGAGCCACTCAATTTTTCCGGCAAAGTTGAGTGGTCGAGATTAGTTTGCAATTGGGAGGTGTGACCACGCCTAGTTCGGGCATGCGAATCGAGACGACCACGCATGATATGCCTTGGCCGATCGGATGTGGAGATATGTGGGCCCACAGTGATCGTGTTCATACTCACTGGACATGCTTAATCGACTCCTAGACCCTTCGTTCGATCAGGTGAAAATGGACGCTCGTGATCGAAAACCCTAATTAGGATTTTTCCATCCGTGCGTCATGCCTTGTTTTGGGCGCACGAATTGGGACGACCATCCATGTTTGGTCCTGAACGATCGGTCATGTATGTAGGAGGGCCCACGATGTTTGTGTTGACATGCTCTGGGCCCTTTGAATCTACATCTACACCCTCCATCTATGCCTGCAAAGATGGATGGTTGAGACTGATTTGTGATACATGTAATGTGCTGCAAACCCTAATTTAGGTTTCTCATCCACGCTGCTTTGGCTGGACGAATTGGCAAGACATGCTACCCTTTTGGGGAGGCCGACCATGCGGGTCGGCATTGGTCCGGTGTTGAACATTCCAATACCTGCTTGAGGGTTATGGATTCGACCTAAGCCATCCAATCATGCTGGTGAAGTTGGATGGTCGTGATCGTTTCTGAGACTGATATGGACAGTCCAGATGCTCAATCGGGATAGTATAACACTCCGAGAGTTATAGCATGTACGGGTATTTCGTACATGCTTCATTATTAATGCTTGGAGATTCGTGTTTCTCTGCTGAGAGGAACACTTAGTCGTCATGCCGCACCAATGATAAGAGTGGAGCAGTACAGGAAATACAAGGCTGGTCATACATTAATAATGTTATAAATTCACAAGGTATATTGGATTGTTGCTACATGCTCCATTTTAGGTGAATTAGTAAAGTGGAGAAGTATTCATCACTTATCAGTGGCTCTATCCTTTGCAGGATGTCAGCGCATAATTTTGGCTTTCACAATTTTAGCCTTGAACTAAAATCCACCATCAACAATTGTATTACAAGGAATGGGTTTAGACTGAGGCGATGCGATGGATTGAAGTTGATTCATGAAGGCTACATGTAGTAGTGGTGATGTTGTTGCTGCTGTGGTGTTGTAGAATGCATGGAAGATTTGGTGCTGTTGAAGTGCAGGGCATATTGAGTTGAGGTTACAGGTGATCGTGTCTTGAGTTGAGAGAGTAGATATAGAATGGATTTGTTGTGTAGAATCATTTGGATAGTCTCCTTAAATTCCTGCTGCTACTGCAACTGTAGGTAAACTTAGTTTACATTTGTAATAAAAATTCAAAGTTGTTTAAGTATGAATGTATAATTTTAGTTTAGTATATTTGAAGTGTTAATGAAGTAGAGTTAGAAATGAAGCTACGGAAGCAGAGAGTTTGGCATGTGCAAGAGCCTTGGTTTATATAACCTGAATCAGTCTTGTGGACTGAGTCGACTCACCGAGTTCCTTGTTTTGACTGAGTAGAATCAGTGGACCGAGTTAGAAAGTTGACCTGACCAGACCTTGACTTGACTATTGACATTGACCATTAGAGACTGTTAGTGGACTCCCTTTGACTGTACATTGACCGTTAGAGGTTGTTAGTTGACTCAGATGGTTTGGACCTTAGTTTAATGGGCCGGATTAGTATACTTGGGCTTAGGGATTGTTGTACTAGTTTGATGATTTGGACCTCTTGTTGTCTGAATTAGCCTTTTACTTCTTCTATAAAGTTGTAGACATTCGTAAGACCTAGCTAATGAACTATAAAGTCAACCTAATTGGATTAGTAAACTCTTAGTTATGCTAAAGATAGATAAATAAAAGGTATAGAACCATAAATGGGATTAGACCATTAGATAGAATTGTATGATTCTTGTGTGAGCCATTTTGGCTAGATTCTTAGTGTTCTTATGTGATTAACAGTTAGTTATTAACAACGATCGATTCAAAGGATGAACCAGTGGATCATGGATCTCGAGGTAGGCGTGGCTTGTCATGAAAAGAGGTGGGAATACATTTGACTCTTTTGTAACCATTATTGTTGTTTTTACAAAAGTTTATGCTTAACAAACTCATGCATTGTCTGTCCATGCATTCCATGCTTTGTTTAAATTACATTGTGATAATTCTGTTGATTCTGTGAATCTTTCCACGATTTGGAAAGGACTTGTAATGTTTTGTTTGTCATTATGAATTGTTATGGGAAATGAGAATTTCCACTTGTGGTATATAGGATACGCTCCTTCACAATTATATCTACATGAATTCAGCTTTTATTGCTTAGAGTGGGTCATCATGATCTTGGTGATATCAATAACTAATGAGTGTGGTTAGCACGAATATTATACATTGTTTGAAGAAGGAGTTTTTCCATATACATATTGTATATTTTAGTGACTTGGTCACTATTTACTGTTTGGGAAAACATTATAGTTTTCCAACTCTTGTCATGATTACTTAAAAGTTAACTGTTATTCCTGCTAGGCACCCCTTTTAGGGATGATGTGCTCACCGATTCTTACTTTCAGTTTCAGAGACAGATCAGAGTTGCGCAGCGAAAGCTTCAAACGTCCAGTTCGTTAGTTAGTTTACTTATGCTATGTTTATTATGTTGTATATTCTTTTGTAAACCAAATGACTATTTTATATGTATCATTTGAGAGGATTTTTTGTATATATATATATTTCTGAGCGGGGCTAGTTTTGGGTTAAGTTTTTGTAGCAGATTTCTAAATTGCATGTTTAAGTAAATGATTTAGATTCTTAGTGCCTCTTTATTAGTTAATCTCTTGGATTAGTCAGCTACTAGCTTAGGGGGCGCTACAGTGTTGGTATCAGAGCTCACTATTAGATCTTACATGGGAAATAACAGAAATAACCAGTTCCAGTTAGTAAACTAGATTAGTTTTGAACTGGTTTGGGTTGTGAGATAAATCTTAATCACTAAAAACTATCAACAATTAAAATATTAATTTGATTGATTGATTTGTTTGTTTGGTTGTTTGTATGTGTAATTAAGTAAAAATTTTAGGGTACACCAATAACCTTTAGCTAATATCTAAAAAGTAAGATATAATTCGGATAACTAAATTGCTTAAAATGATGTGAACTGCTTATATATTTTACGAAGTAAATTTATCAGACTTACACTAGTTAAGATAGAAGTTAAAGAGTAATTAATCTTAACAAATCAATACTTAATAAATCGTAATAAGTTTGCACTTAGTTAATCCAGCACTGGGGATTAGTGAGGATGGTAACTCTGATGTGTTCAGGTGATACTTGTTACGTAGGTAGGCATTGTCAGGCGTCGCGAACCTAGACAGGGCAACTGCATTCTTGTATCACTGGGAATTGAAGGGAAACTTGCTTCTATTAGTGAACTGATAGATCCAAAATTTTACTTAGAACTTTATTATAGAGTAATTTCTCACGTAATTAGAACCATTAACTTATTGAAATACAAACTAGTTTATTGAACCTAGAGCCGCAAATTTTAGTTGTAGAAAGCCATATAGGTTTGTGCTTTGGTTCGTTTTGTTTGCGCTTAGTTGAGAGATAGTAGTTCTCTATAAGGTCGGGTGTTTTTGAAGCCAAAAGGATGGTTATATTTTCGGGGACGAAAATGTATAAGATGGGGAAAATTTAAAGACCCTCAAGATCGTCAACGCTATTAGACTAGTCAAGAGATGTCTTAGCCGCTAGTAACTCGATTAGTCTAACACGAACGTTAATTAATAGAAATTAATCTAACAACGATTTAGATACGAAACCGTTACCACTAGTTAGATCTCGAAAAGTTATGCGAGATAAACCACACGAATGTGTCAATCGAATATCAGATAAAGAAGTAATCATCAGATTTGTTTGAAGGGAAAAATAGTCATCTTGAAGTTTAGCCGCCTTGGCTGCCCGTATCAAGTTTTCGGATTCCTTTAGCAAAGTTGGTCGTCCTTATCCCCAATCGATCGAGTAGATAACTCATATTTTCTTTCTTCTTCTTTCTTCTCTTATTTCTTCTTTTGCTCTCATGTTTCCATGTTCTTCTTCTTTCGAGTGATCAAATGGAGGGTTTGTGATCGTTAAGAGGTAGAGAAGATCTTGGAGTAGTGGTAGTGATGATGTTGTTATCTGTTGTCGATTCAGATTCGAAGAAGGTAATGAATTATGAGTTAGGGTTTCAGTTGAGGCTCAAAGAAGAATTAGAAGATGAAGATGACAATTTAGGGGATTTAATTAAGCTGGGTTTACCACGAATTAGAATATAAGGTTAAAGAGTGATTTCAATTTGATAGTAGGGTTTCTGAGTTTGATTAAGAGATTAGTTCGAAGATGAAATTAGACCCAAAGAAGATGGATTTGATGTTGTAAGAAGGGGATTAGAGATGGGTTTGGTTGAATTGAGTAGATAGAATTATGTATTAAACTCGAATTAGAAAACAGGGGATTAAGAATTACTTTTAGGGTTTTATGAGCATAAGTATTTGAGATGGAGATTGTGTGATGAAGACTAGGGGTCGATTCTGTTAATAAGAAGGTGGTGGAGTTATCGTTGGTGTTGATTCAAGACTCAGGAGAAAATGTTGAAAAAGAGTTTACATTCAATTTCTTCAACAAGACTAATTTGAGGTAACTTTCTTTCCCAGTAAACGTAATAAAGATATTAATTTATATCATTGAGATTATGAGTAGCTACTGATTAAGATTGAGATGGACAGGGTTGGTTGTGATGGAACTGTGATTGTTTTGAAGCTAATGTATGAGATGAGTTATGACTATGGTGTTTCTTTTGAAGTTACAGTTATAAGGAATTATGTTGTTGTCTGTATGTTGGAATTAAATTACTAGTGAACTGAATTATGAACTATGGATGTTGATGACGGTATATTGAAACTGAGAGTTAGATAGTTGGAGGTATCTCTAATGAATCTCTATAGGAGTATGAATGGATGTGCAGGTGGTGGTTTATATGCTGAATGTAACTGTGTATATTAGTTGAAGTGATAATGGGGTTGCTGCTAGACTCAAGTTGAATGTGCAGATGAAAAGTGTGGCAGAGATGCTGAAGCGTAAATGGAACTGAAGTTGCTGTGTATGGCTGAGTGGTAGTGCCAAAGGGATAGTGAATAAGCTGTAGTTGTAAAGCTAGGTTTGTGATTGTATTACAAGGAGTGCGTTTAGACTGAGGGGATACGATGGATTGAAGTTGATTTATGAAGAATACATGTAGTAGTGGTGATATTGTTGCTGTTGTGGTGTTGTAGAATGCATGGAATATTTGGTGTTGTTGAAGTGCAGGGTATATTGAGTTGAGGTTACATGTGATTGTGTCTTGAGTTGAGAGAGTAGATATAAAATAGATTTGTTGTGTAGAATCAGTTGGATAGTCTCCTTAAAAGTCTGCTGCTACTGCAACTGCAGGTAATCTTAGTTTACATTTGTAATTGAAATTCAAAGTTGTTTAAGTATGAATGTATAATTTTAGTTTAGTATATTTGAAGTGTTAATGAAGTAGAGTTATAAATGAAGCTGGCAGCAGAGAGTTTGGCCCGTGCAAGGGCCTTGGTTTATATAACCTGAATCAGTCTTGTGGACTGAGTCGACTCACCGTGTTCCCTATTTTGACCGAGTAGAATCAGTGGACCGAGTTAGAAAGTTGACCTGACCAGACCTTGACTTGACTATTGACGTTGACCATTAGAGACTGTTAGTTGACTCCCTTTGACTGGACATTGACCGTTAGAGGTTGTTAGTTGACTCGGATGGTTTGGGCCTTAGTTTAATGTGACGGATTAGTAGACTTGGGCTTAGGGCTTGTTGTACTAGTTTGATGATTTGGACCTCTTGTGGTCTGAATTAGGCTTTGACTTCTTCTACAAAGTTGTAGACATTCGTAAGACCTAACTAATGAACTATAGAGTCAACCTAATTGGATTAGTAAACTCTTAGTTATGCTAAAGATAGATAAATAAAAGGTATAGAACCATAAATGGGATTAGACCATTAGATAGAATTGTATGATTCTTGTGTGAGACATTTTGGCTAGATTCTTAGTGTTCTTGTGTGATTAACAGTTAGTTATTAACAACGATCGATTCAAAGGATGAACCAGTGGATCGTGGATCTCGAGGTAGGCGTGGCTTGTCATCAAAAGAGGTGGGAATACATTTGACTCTTTTGTAACCATTATTGTTGTTTTTACAAAAGTTTATGCTTAACAAACTCATGCATTGTCTGTCCATGCATTCCATGCTTTGTTTAAATTACATTGTGATAATTCTGTTGATTCTGTGAATCTTTCCACGATTTGGAAAGGACTTGTAATGTTTTGTTTGTCATTATGAATTGTTATGGGAAATGAGAATTTCCACTTGTGGTATATAGGATACGCTCCTTCACAATTATATCTACATGAATTCAGCTTTTATTGCTTAGAGTGGGTCATCATGATCTTGGTGATATCAATAACTAATGAGTGTGGTTAGCACGAATATTATACATTGTTTGAAGAAGGAGTTTTTCCATATACATATTGTTTATTTTAGTGACTTGGTCACTATTTACTGTTTGGGAAAACATTATAGTTTTCCAACTCTTGTCATGATTACTTAAAAGTTAAATGTTATTCCTACTAGGCACTCCTTTTAGGGATGATGTGCTCACCGATTCTCACTTTCAGTTTCAGAGACAGATCAGAGTTGTGCAGCGAAAGCTTCAAACATCCAGTTCGTTAGTTAGTTTACTTCTGCTATGTTTATTATGTTGTATATTCTTTTGTAAATCAAATGACTATTTTATATGTATCATTTGAGAGGATTTCTTGTATATATATATATATTTCTGAGCAGGGCTAGTTTTGGGTTAAGTATTTGTAGAAGATTTCTAAATTGAATGTTTAAGTAAATGATTTAGATTCTTAGTGCCTCTTTATTTAGTTAATCTTTTGGATTAGTCAGCTGCTAGCTTAGGGGGCGCTACAGTGTTGGTATCAGAGCTCACTATTAGATCTTACATGGGAAATAACAGAAATAGCCAGTGCCAGTTAGTAAACTAGATTAGTTTTGAACTGGGTTGGGTTGTGAGATAAATCTTAATCACTAAAAACTATCAACAATTAAAATATTAATTTGATTGATTGATTTGTTTGTTTGTTTGGTTGGTTGTTTGTATGTGTAATTAAGTAAAAATTTTAGGGTACACCAATAACCTTTAGCTAATATCTAAAAAGTAAGATAAATAATTCGGATAACTAAATTGCTTAAAATGATGTGAACTGCTTATATATTTTACGAAGTAAATTTATCAGACTTACACTAGTTAAGATAGAAGTTAAAGAGTAATTAATCTTAACAAATTAATACCTAATAAATCGTACTAAGTTTGCACTTAGTTAATCCAGCACTGGGGATTAGTGAGGATGGTAACTCTGATGTGTTCAGGTGATACTTGTTACGTAGGTAGGCATTGTCAGGCGTCGCGAACCTAGACAGGGCAACCGCATTCTTGTATCACTAGGCATTGAAGGGAAACTTGCTTCTATTTGTGAACTGATAGATCCAAAATTTTACTTAGAACTTTATTATAGAGTAATTTCTCGCGTAATTAGAACCATTAACTTATTGAAATACAAACTAGTCTATTGAACCTAGAGCCGCAAATTTTAGTTGTAGAAAGCCATATAGGTTTGTGCTTTGGTTCGTTTTGTTTGCGCTTAGTTGAAAGATAGTAGTTCTCTATAAGGTCGGGTGTTTTTGAAGCCAAAAGGATGGTTATATTTTCGGGGACGAAAATGTATAAGATGGGGAAAATGTAAAGACCCTCAAACTCGTCAACGCTATTAGACTAGTCAAGAGATGTTTTAGCCCCTAGTAACTCGATTAGTCTAACACGAACGTTAATTAATAGAAATTAATCTAACAACGATTTAGATACGAAACCGTTACCACTAGTTAGATCTCGAAAAATTATGCGAGATAAACCACACGAACGTGTCAATCGAATATCAGATGAAGAAGTAATCATCAGATTTGTTTGAAGGGAAAAATAGTCATCTTGCAGTTTAGCCGCCTTGGCTTCCCGTATCAAGTTTTCGGATGCCTTTAGCAAAGTCGGTCGTCCTTATCCCCAATCGATCGAGTAGATAACTCATATTTTCTTTCTTCTTCTTTCTTATTCTTCTTTCTTCTCTAATTTCTTCTTCTGCTCTCCTGTTTCCATGTTCTTCTTCTTTCGAGTGATCAAATGGAGGGTTTGTGATCGTTAAGAGGTAGAGAAGATCTTGGAGTAGTGGTAGTGATGATATTATCTGTTGTCGATTCAGATTCGAAGAAGGTAATGAATTATGAGTTAGGGTTTCAGTTGAGGCTCAAAGAATAATTAGAAGATGAAGATGACAATTTACGGGATTTAATTAAGCTGGGTTTACCACGAATTAGAATATAAGGTTAAAGAGTGATTTCAATTTGATAGTAGGGTTTCTGAGTTTGATTAAGAGATTAGTTCGAAGATGAAATTAAACCCAAAGAAGATGGATTTGATGTTGTAAGAAGGGGATTAGAGATGGGTTTGGTTGAATTGAGTAGATAGAATTATGTATTAAACTCGAATTAGAAAACAGGGGATTAAGAATTACTTCTAGGGTTTTATGAGCATAAGTATTTGAGATGGAGATTATGTGATGAAGACTAGGGGTCGATTATGTTAATAAGAAGGTGGTGGAGTTATCGTCGGTGTTGATTCAAGACTCATGAGAAAATGTTGAAAAGGAGTTTGCATTCAATTTCTTCAACAAGACTAATTTGAGGTAACTTTTTTTCCCAGTAAACCTAATAAAGATATTAATTTATATCATTGAGATTATGAGTAGCTACTGATTAAGATTGAGATGGACAGGGTTGGTTGTGATGGAACTGTGATTGTTTTGAAGCTAATGTATGAGATGAGTTATGGTTATGGTGTTTCTTTTGAAGTTACAGTTATAAGGAATTATGTTGTTGTCTGTATGTTGGAATTAAATTACTAGTGAACTGAATTATGAACTATGGATGTTGATGACGATATATTGAAACTGAGAGTTAGATAGTTGGAGGTATCTCTAATGAATCTCTAGAGAAGTATGAATGGATGTGCAGGTGGTGGTTTATATGCTGAATGTAACTGTGTGTATTAGTTGAAGTGATAATGGGGTTGCTGCTAGACTCAAGTTGAATGTGCAGATGAAAAGTGTGGCAGAGATGCTGAAGCGTAAATGGAACTGAAGTTGCAGTGTATGGCTGAGTGGGTAGTGCTAAAGGGATAGTGAATAAGTTGTAGTTGTAAAGCTAGGTTTGTGATTGTATTACAAGGAGTGCGTTTAGACTGAGGCGATGCGGTGGATTGAAGTTGATTTATGAAGAATACATGTAGTAGTGGTGATGTTGTTGCTGTTGTGGTGTTGTAGAATGCATGGAATATTTGGTGTTGTTGAAGTGCAGAGTATATTGAGTTGAGGTTACAGGTGATTGTGTCTTGAGTTGAGAGAGTAGATATAGAATAGATTTGTTGTGTAGAATCAGTTGGATAGTCTCCTTAAAAGTCTGCTGCTACTGCAACTGCAGGTAAACTTAGTTTACATTTGTAATTGAAATTCAAAGTTGTTTAAGTATGAATCTATAATTTAGTTTAGTATATTTGAAGTGTTAATGAAGTAGAGTTAGAAATGAAGCTATGGCAGCAGAGAGTTTGGCCTGTGCAAGGGCCTTGGTTTATATAACCTGAATCAGTCTTGTGGACTGAGTCGACTCACCGAGTTCACTGTTTTGACCGAGTAGAATCAGTGGACCGAGTTAGAAAGTTGACCTGACCATACCTTGACTTGACTATTGACGTTGACCATTAGAGACTGTTAGTTGACTCCCTTTGACTGGAAATTGACCGTTAGAGGTTGTTAGTTGACTCAGATGGTTTGGGCCTTAGTTTAATAGTCCGGATTAGTAGACTTGGTCTTAGGGCTTGTTGTACTAGTTTGATGATTTGGACCTCTTGTGGTCTGAATTAGCCTTTGACTTCTTCTACAAAGTTGCAGACATTCGTAAGACCTAGCTAATGAACTATAGAGTCAACCTAATTGGATTAGTAAACTCTTAGTTATGCTAAAGGTAGATAAATAAAAGGTATAGAACCATAAATGGTATTAGACCATTAGATAGAATTGAATGATTCTTGTGTGAGCCATTTTGGCTAGATTCTTAATGTTCTTGTGTGATTAACAGTTAGTTATTAACAACGATCGATTCAAGGATGAACCAGTGGATCGTGGATCTCGAGGTAGGCGTGGCTTGTCATCAAAATAGGTGGGAATACATTTGACTCTTTTGTAACCATTATTGTTGTTTTTACAAAAGTTTATGCTTAACAAACTCATGCATTGTATGTCCGTGCATTCCATGCTTTGTTTAAATTGCATTATGATAATTCTGTTGATTCTATGAATCTTTCCACGATTTGGAAAGGACTTGTAATTTTTTGTTTGTCATTATGAATTGTTATGGGAAGTGAGAATTTCCACTTGTGGTATATAGGATACGCTCATTCACAATTATATCTACATGAATTCATCTTTTATTGCTTAGAGTGGGTCATCATGGTCTTGGTCATATCAATAGCTAATGAGTGTGGTTAGCACGAATATTATAAATTGTTTGAAGAAGGAGTTTGTCCATATACATATTGTTTATTTTAGTGACTCGGTCACTATTTACTGTTTGGGAAAACATTATAGTTTTCCAACTCTTGTCATGATTACTTAAAAGTTAAATGTTATTCATGCTGAGAACCCCTTTTAGGGATGATGTGCTCACCCATTCTCACTTTCAGTTTCAGAGATAGATCAGAGTTGCGCGACGAAAGCTTCAAACGTCCAGTTCGTTAGTTAGTTTACTTCTGCTATGTTTATTATGTTGTATATTCTTTTGTAAACCAAATGACTATTTTGTATGTATCATTTGTGAGGAGTTCTTTTATATATATATATATATATATATATATTTCTGAGCGGGGCTAGTTTTGGGTTAAGTTTTTGTAGCCGAATTCTAAATTGAATGTTTAAGTAAATGATTTAGATTCTTAGTGCCTCTTTATTTAGTTAATCTCTTGGATTAGTCAGCTGCTAGATTAGGGGGCGCTACACCGATCATCCGATCCGGATTATATTCCCGAAGACTCGGATTATTTCGATAGTGAGAACCGAAGATCAGGACGATCCACAGTCAGAGAGGACCACCAGCTTGCAATGGAGAACCTTCGTGCTAAAATGATGGCTGAGATCAAGGATCTGAATACTTGACAAGGAGGAGGAAGACTAGAGGAAGTGATGAGAGAAGCCAATACCACACCTTTGACTCCACACTTAGCCAGAGCTCTCATTCCCCATAAGTGTCCCATCCCATCGTTCGAGTGTTACGATGGATCCAGTGACCCCGCGGCCTATCTTCGGTATTACAATCGTATTTTATCCCGATGGGACCAAGATGACGCGGTCCTCTGCAGATACTTCCATTCAAGCTTGAAAGGATCGGCCCTATCTTGGTTCGATAACCTACCCCCAAATTCTATCGAATCCTACAGCCAGCTCACTGAGAAGTTCTTGAGAATTTACATGCACAACAAGGACGTCAACACAGGAATAAACAAACTCTTCTCGTTAGCGGTCGCATACAAAGAAACTATCAGGGAATATACCGATAGGTGGCACAAGGTCTGTCAAGCAATAAGAAATGTGGATTCGGTAGTCAACATCAATTGCTACAAGTGCGGACTGGATAGGATGAGCCCACTATTTGTTGAGATTCACGGAAGTATCCCCACGACCGAAGGAGACCTTCGAGTAATTATCGAAAAGAATACCAGATTGGAGGAGATCCAGCGGGAAAATATTTGGGCCCAAACGCAAAGATCTCATCGGACCAACTAAGTGGAGCAAGCCAGCGGATCCAAGAGAGGCAACTCGGCTGAACGTCCCAACGAAGATAGGAGAGGACGAAGGGATGATCGTCGGCGTGCCGATCGATAATTCGAGGATCAGGTATATACGAAGCTAAACACCAACTACACTCGCATTCTAAGAGAGATTAAGGGTCGTGAAAACCTAGAATGGCCTTGGTCCAAAGGAAAGCAGCCGCCCAGGTATGAGAAGTCAAGAGATTACTGTGAGTACCACTACTTCAATGGGCATCAAACCGAAAAATGCAAGAACCTCAAAATATGATCCAAAAATTGATTGACGCCGGTGACCTCAAGCAATATGTTCAGAAAGCAGAAACCGATGATAGGAAAAAGCGAAGCAAGCAAGTCCAGCTGCCTGAGGTAAATCGAACGCTCAATAGTATCTCATGCTCCGAACCTAACGACCCCTCGCTAACAACCCAGATAGGGAAGAAAGCAATTTGAGGATTATTGCAGCTGTACAAAATCAATGGAGTCGAAGTTGATGAGCACGAACAATGGATGAACGCACCAATAACATTCGAAGATGATTGAGGAAGATATGGAGGACCACAACGACCCTTTGGTTCTTACATTACCAGTTGCAGGATGCAACATCAAGAAGGTTTTAATTCACAGAGGGAGCTCAGTCAACGTTTTATTTTATGATACATTCAAACGGATGGAACTGAATGATGAGAAACTGATGTCTTCCTACTATACCATCTATGGATTCAACGGTGCACCAACGAAGCCTCTAGGAGACATTATATTAGAAGTTATGGCAGGCCCAATGAAAGTCGATACCCGATTCAGTGTGGTAGACTCTCCTTATCCCTACAACGCCATCATTGGACGACGATGGGTGCACAAGCTCAAAGGGGTGGCAGAAACATATCACCAGTACCTTAGATTCCCAACTCTCGAAGGGGTAATGGAAATTAAGGGAGATCAGGTCACCGCCCGCGAGTGCCAGGCCATAAAAAACCAACTCAATAATGAACAAGATGAACAGCGGAAGTCCCGAAGAAGCAGAAGCAAAGAAGCCTCCAAGGACAAGGCGATCGACCAGTACCTTGAAGAAACCTCAGGAAAAAGTCTAACGAAGGGCAGCAGCGCCCTAACTGCCGAAGCAGGCACCTCAGCAGCTAAGGGGGCTGAAGAGCCTACCAAATAGCAATTAAAGAACGTTCCTCTCTTAGGAGAACCAAAACCCACGTTCACGTCGGTCGAACCCTCCAAAGAGATAAACACATGAACTGAAGAGAACCCTAAGATGATCAAGATAGGGACCCTGATGGATAAGGATCGAGAAGAGGCCCTAATCAAGCTGCTTAAGGATTATGCGGACATCTTTTCATGGAAACTGGGCGACATGCCCGGGATCGATCCAAATATCATACAACACGAACTTCGGATAAAGCCAGGCACGAACCCCTTCAGGCAGAAGCTACACAAGATAGCACCATAATATCATCAATCTGTCGAGAGGAGCTAACTAGATTAATTGAGGCAGGATTTATCAAGGAAGCCAGATACCCCACCTGGATCTCGAACATGGTCATCGTACCGAAAAATAACGGAGGGGGTGAGGATATGCATCGACTTTACCAACCTCAACAAAGCCTGCCCGAAGGATAGCTACCCGCTCCCTAGCATCGATCAGCTGGTAGAGGCAGTAGAACTTCACGATGAATTATCTTTCGTGGATGGATATTCAGGTTACAACCAAATAGCTCTGGCAGAAGAAGATCAACAACACACGACATTCTTCACTCCTTACGGACTTTACTGCTACACCCGCATGCCGTTCGGACTAAAGAATGCAGGGGCAACATACCCGAGGATGGTTGATGCGATCTTCAAACCATGGATCGGGAAAACTTTAGAAGTTTATGTTGACGATATATTCGTCAAAAGTAAGTTGCGCAAAGATCACCATCAAGACATGAGAGATATCTTCGATGCCATGGGGAAATACAACATGAAAGTGAATCCAGAAAAGTGTACATTCGGCGTCACATCAGGGAAATTCCTCGGATATCTAGTGATGAAGAGGGGCATAGAAGTCGATCCTGCTAAGATCCAAGCCATTGTAGAAATGTCGTCCCCAAAGAACTTGAAAGAAGTTCAAAAGCTTAACGGATCCCTGGAAGCACTTGGGAGATTCATTGCCAGATCGTCGGACAAGTGCAAGCACTTCTTCAACATCCTCAAGAAAGGGATTAAGTTCGCATGGACCGCTGAATGCGAAGAAGCCTTCCATAAGATTAAAGAGTACCTGGTCACGATCCCGATCCTCCAGAAGCCCGATCCCGATGAGGTGCTGGCCATGTGCATAGCAGCGACCGAAGACGCAGTCAGCGCAATACTGGTCAAAACCAATACGAAGGTTGAGCAACCAATCTACTACGTTAGCAAGACTCTCAACCCGGCAGAGAGAAACTACACAAAAATTGAGCAACTCATACTAGCATTAGTATTGGCAACCCACAAGCTGAGAACCTATTTCTTGACTCATTATGTTCATTTCCCATGTAAAGCGCCGCTGGAAGTTGTTCTCAAAAGTGCTGGGAAAGTAGGAAGGATAGCAAAATGGAATACTCATCTTGATCAATTTAATATTATCCACAAGATCCAAACTTCCCAAAAGTCACAAGTCTTGGCGGGCTTACCTTTGGATAACGACGAAGAAGTGAAGGACATACCAGAAGCAGAAGAGGACGGAAAAGATCCAGTTGACGTACTCGAACCCTCAAGCCAAAGAAGATGGGAAGTCTTCGTCGATGGGGTCAAGGAATAAAGAATGAGAAGGTATTGGCATCATGATCACCACCCCAACCGGAGATAGGATTGTACATGCACTAATATTAGAATTCAAGGGGCATACAAACAACATTGTGGAATACGAAGCCGTAGTACATGCACTTCGTCTAATAATAGAAACGGGAATAACTGACGTACGCCTAACAAGTGATTCACAACTGGTCATTCGGAGAATCAAATTGGAATATAATGTTTATGACGAGACCCTCTCAGCATATATGGCTTTGGTCCAAACCTTAGCATCCCAAGTACCCAGCGTCAAGTTCCGGCATCTATGTAGAAAAGACCTCAGGCATGTTGATGCCATAGCATACATATCATCTATGTTAAAGTATGAAAGCGTTAAGACCATCAAGATAACAAGAGTATATGAGCCTTCGATTACTCCACAACAATCCTTTGTTACAAATCGTGAAGACGATGTAGGGGAGGATATAGCCGACGACGATGTAGGGGAAGATATCGATGATGACTTTGTCGAAGATGATATTTTATCAAGAGCAGACGAGGACGAATACTTCAGCAACGAAGAGGAATGGAGAACCGAAGTTCATCTGTTCCTTGAATAAGGAACGTTACCTGCAGACCTGAAGCAAGCTCGAAAGATACAATCAAAGGAAGGAAGATACGATCTTCGTGACAGAATTCTTTATAAGAAATCTTTCCTATATCCTTTATTGCGTTGTTTATCTAGAGAAGAGGGTCACTGTATCCTGAAGTACATCCACTACAGGGATGCAGGCAACCACAGTGGGATGAGGTCACTAGCCGAAAAAGCTAAGATGCAAGGGTATTACTGGCCACAGATGATACAAGACGCGGTCATGATGTCTAGAAGATGCAAAGAATGTAAGCGTTTTGCTAAGAGAATCCATGCCCCGACAATGAAGCTAAATTCAGTAGATAGCTCTTGGCCATTTTCAAAATGGGGGGTAGATATCGTCGGGCCCCTGACCCACAGATTACTTTAGCCAGTGGGTGGAGGCCAAAGATCTAGCCAGAATC
The DNA here is from genome assembly GCF_003573695.1 of Papaver somniferum. Taxonomy (NCBI): domain Eukaryota; kingdom Viridiplantae; phylum Streptophyta; class Magnoliopsida; order Ranunculales; family Papaveraceae; genus Papaver; species Papaver somniferum. The sequence goes on from NC_039358.1 coordinate 96,048,786, forward strand.
AGAGACGTGGACGTATTCACACTCATTTTTCAGAACATCATTTGCAGGTTTGGCATTCCCGCAGAAATTGTCTCCGACAATGGTAAGCAGTTGCAAGGGAAGAATATAGATATGCTCTTTGATACCTTCAAGATCAGGAAGAACAAATCGACTCCCATCTACCCCCAAAGTAACGGCCAGGCCGAAGCCATGAATAAGACTCTGGCTCTTATCCTCAAGAATTGGATGAACACAAGGGTCAATGGTGTGAACAGCTGCACAATGTGCTATGGGCTTACCGAACTACACCCAGGTGAAAAAGCGGGGGTCTAACAACACCACCCAATATTTCGCTTAGGAATCTGTATGGACAAACTCAAATATAATTTTAAGAGAATCAACAAGACTCAATCAATTAAAAGTATATCAACGAGTTTATATCTCTCTCTTGATTTGATTTCCTCAAACAGAAACTGCGAGTACTAATCAAATACAAGGAATAACTTGGATGGTACCAAAGACCAATATCCAAGTGTCAGTCAATATCAATCAACAACTGTTAGGTCGGATTCTCCAATTGATTGATCTAACGCACAACCTGTATTATTTCAATTATAAAGATAAAACAATATAATGCGGAAATTGAAATAACACAGACACTAGAAATTTTGTTAACGAGGAAACCGCAAATGCAGAAAAACCCGGGGACCTAGTCCAGATTGAACACACACTGTATTAAGCCGCTACAGACACTAGCCTACTCCACGCTAACTTCGGGTTGGACTGTAGTTGAACCCGAATCAGTCTCCCACTGATCCAAGGTACAGTTGTGCTCCCTACGCCTCTGATCCCAGTAGGATACTGCGCACTTGATTCCCTTAGATGATCTCACCCACAACTAAGAGTTTCTACGACCCAAAATCGCAGGCTTTAACAATAAACAAATATGTCTAACACAAACAAGTCTATCAAAGGATCAATCTGTCTCCCATAGAAAAACCCTAAATTTTTTGTTCCGTATTTTGATAATAATCAAGGTGAACATGAACCAATTGATAATCCGGTCTTATATTCTCGAAGAACAGGCTAGATTAATCAATCACCTCACAACAATCTTAATCGTATGGTAGCGAAACAAGATGTTGTGGAATCAAAAACAATGAGACGAAGATGTTTGTGATTACATTTTATATCTTGCCTATCGGAGATATCAAATCTCAAGCCAATCAATCTGATTGTACTCGTACGATAGAAGATGCAAGATCAGATCACAAAACTACGATAAAAGTAGTATCAGCTTGGCTTCACAATCCCAATGAAGTCTTTAAGTCGTTAACTTGTTTTTAGAAGAAGAAAACCAAAGGTTAAAGGAGAACCGACTCTAGTACGCAAACTAGTATCACACGTAAGGTGTGGGGATTAGTTTTGCATAATACTAGATGTCTCCTTTATATAGTCTTTCAAATCAGGGTTTTTCCTTGGTAACAAAGCAATCAATATTCTCACCGTCAGATGAAAACCTGATTTAGATTCAAGATAATATTTCTCAACCGTTAGATCGAAAACTTAGCTTGTTTTACACACATGAAATGCACGCTTCTAGGTTTGTTAACCGTACCCAAACGTGTACATTGTTGGTTCAACAATAGTTAACCAAAAGGTTAACCATATGAGCATTTCATATCAACCATGTTCTTCTTCACCATAACTAGTTCAAATGACTCAAATGAACTAGTTAGAGAGTTGTTCAATTGCAAGAAAATCTTATGTAACTACACAAGACACAACTGAAGCAAAGATGATTTGATTCACTTGAATCGGTTCATGAACTTTTATAGCCACGGTTTGCAAACTGCATTCCTTAGTGTTTTTAAAGTTTGATTTCAGAAATCATCTTCAGATATATAACCTTCTCAAGTTCGCAGACTAGGTTCGCGTACTTAAGACACCGGACAGAGTTTACAAACTCCACCAGAAATTCTCGGGATGAGAACTTCGCCGGTTCGCGGACTGGGTTCGCGGACTTAGATCACGCAAGTAGTTTGTCAACTCCAGCAGAAATTCTCGAGTTTGAGAACTTCGGCAGTTCGCGGACTGAGTTCGCGGACTTGGCACTTGTCATTCTTCCGGTTCTCTTGATCAACAAAGTTAGAAAACTTTGGTTCAAATAATAGGACTTATACATAAATGTGTTTCCACAACAATGCTTATGTCCATCATTGGTTATATAATCTAAACTCTCATTCCAATCATTGAAACATTCTTAGAGGACGTTATACAGTTGTTACACCATTTCTCGTCAAAGCGATTTTCAAAGTGATTGAAACATATCATGACTTCCGTCACTAGGCAAAGATAAACTTGGTCGAAGCGAAAAGCTTACCAACACATATTTCGAGATATAGATAGGCAAGGTATACTCGGCTCGAAATACCAAATGTGTATAATCTAAGTCTATATACAACATACGACTTTTTGTCTCAATAAGTAGGAAATAGAGTATATAGACTTTTGAGTGACAGATAAGTTCAAATCTTCACATACCTTTTTGTCGAGAAGTTCCACCGGTTCCTTGAGTAGTTCTTCTACTTGTATGATGAATCGCCATGAAGTCCTTGAGCTCAACTACACTTTCTATCCTAGTCCGAGACTTAGCTATAGTAGACTAGAAATCAAGACTTATAGTTTTGATCACTAACATTGACAAACATGCTTGAGATAGAAACGCATGCGAGTTCGACCGAGAAATGCTCTAACAATCTCCCCCTTTGTCAATTTTTAGTGACAAAACTATCAATACATATGGAATAGAAAAAAGATAAAGAAACTTAAGTATCTCATATTCCACATGTCTAATCTTCAACATTCCTCGAAATCTTCGTCACTTCCAAGTACTCCAATGATCCCAAAGGTTGTAAGTTTATCATCACCGTTGTTGAAGATTTGTAGCTATAAAAATGAGAAAGCATCAGTCTTGATCATTGTTATACAGTGTCATAGTATTATTACACAGCGTCAAAGTTCAATTGTATCACAACTTCAACAATAATACTATGGTGATATGTATCACTCCCCCTTAGTCAATACTCCATCTCAAATGGAAACCACTCCCCCTTACATAATGACCCGAAGACCATATGTATTTGTAGTGTGAACCACATATTAATTCTCCCCCTTTTTGTCAATAAAATTGGCAAAGGTACAAGAACGGGATCATAATGAAATATCCGTAAGAGACATTTCACGAGTAAAAAGAAACAACACACATCATCTTATTTAGATGCAATCATATAGCCGAAGCTAATATCATTCATCAAGGAGTTTATATATACAAGATAACCCCTCTAAAATTCCACAGCCGCACACCCCTCAAGATATGACCATTAAGCACAAGTTCAAAAAAACTCTCCCTCATTTGATGTCATTCCCGAAAGAACAACAAGAGCGACCTTAATTTCAAAAGAAAAGAAGGATTTTATTGGACACCAAAAACCATAAGAATGATTTTTTATATCCAAAAACTCAATCAAATTAATCATAAGTAAACCCATGATTAATTTAATCAGAATACGTAATCAAATTAAACACAAAAAGTGATCAATTCAATTGTTTGTGCTCAACATAAGAAAACTTATGGAGCAAGAACTAAATAACCAAACAAGATGATTAATTTAGTTCAAAATTCTCAACATAAAGTACCTTACGGAACAACCAACAAAGCTAATCAAAAATAATCAACTTGGTTGTATCATGCTCAACATAAGACACATTACAGAGCCTCACAGTAATACATACGAATATGGATCAGGGATGATCAATATTGCGGAATACACAAGGATTCATTCTATCTGCAATCATTATTTGCATAACAAAATAGACATAATCCTTGAAAACAATAGATTTTTACCTATCTTCCATCAACATAATTGACAATATAGGCTTAACTTTTGTATTTGTCAAAAGTCCATCATCCTTTTACCAGTACGTGAATACCGAACACGAAGGACTTTACTTTTGAAAAATTATGGGACCTTCAAGTTCATGGATGCAAACATACATATCACATAAAAGTTGCAATATCACAAATCATAAAGATTAATACTGCAAAAACATCATCCTCCAAATGTTTTTATAATTGTATACCAATAAACCTAAAAAATAATACAAGAAGATGAAAAATAATAGCTATGTGTAGTCACAATCATTGCTATTCAAGCACTAGTTATTCTTCCAACTAAACCAAAAAGAAGACATATTAGGCAACAATAAACAACACTCAGTTTTTTATAACCAAAGAAACTAAGCCTTGTCAGCAACTAGAGATCGAATATGGGAGAGTTCATCAGTTGCCTTCTTTAGTTCATCTTTCAGAAAAACAAGATTTCTTGTTGCAATCCCAAGATGTTCTCATACTACTTCAAAGTCTTGAAGAAGATTTCCTACAAGTTGTGAAGACATCTGAACTGGTTAGTTGTTTTCATTATCAACTGAGTCAACTGTTTTCCATGTTTTCTTGATGCTCCGTTTGAGTCTGTTTACACTGATTTTTAGATCTGAGACTCGATTGTTGATATGTAAGAAGTCTATAGCGGAAGTCTTGGATTTGCAGCTTTCTTCAGGGCGAGATGAGGAACTCAACTTTTATTTCTTTCTCCTATGCCTTTTTTTTCTTGCAGGGTCAGTCACCCTTTCACCACTCTTCATTATTCCATTGTAGGCATTTTTTGTTTTGAACATACAATTAAGAAATGACTTATCACAGTGCTTTCCTTGAGTGTTTAACATGCCTTTTCCAACTATGTGTGAAACCGGTTTCATGACTTCTTTAGACATCCAAGTAAGAATGTTGTGAACCTTTTTATTCCTCAACCGATAACAACATGTTTGCTCAGAATGTCCTTTGTTCCCGCAGTAATAGCAGTTAAAGGAATTATTTTTAACCGTTCTTTTTTGAGAAGATTTAAAAGGAGAAAAATTCTTGTTTTTGCGACCATTGCAAGCTGCCAAAGCTTTTTCACATGGAGAATCATCACTAGCTTTAACAAAGTTGATCTTACTAGTTTTTGGAGCGTCTAATCCTTTATAGCCCAGACCACATGTATCACGGTGTTCTTTACATGCTCCAAGCATAGAAGACAATTTTGTAGAGCTAGAATTGAATCTACTCAGATTCTCTTTCGGTGATTTTACTTTGTTAAGAGCAGCTACAAGCTCAGTCTCCAAGGATTTTTCTTTGGCGAGAAGACTGCGCTCTTTGTCGCTAAAATGCTTTTGTTGAGAGTCATATCTTTCTTCAGTTTCTGCAAGTCTTTCTTTCAACATGAAGAAATTTCGAAAAATATTATCACATTCAGATTTTTTTGTGCATACATCTTCTTCACGATCTTTAACGATAGATTGTAAGAGTTTATATCCACCATCATATCCTTTAAAGAGTTTTCTCAACTTTATGTTTTCTTGACAAAGAGGACCCATGTATTTACTCAAGCAGTTTGTTGACTTCTTTTCTTTCAAAGCACGATCAAAAAACCTGATATATTGAGAGACTTCCTCATCAACACTTTGTACTTCTTCTAAATCACTATCATCAGAAAGATCATCCAACTGTTCCTCAAGAGATTTTTTCCATTCGAAAGTAGATTCAGTCAGTGGACAAGTCTTGTAGTTTTTCTCAGAAGTTTCAACCCTTTGAGACTCACGTGAGTAGCTCTGAACTGGTGTTGCGTTATCAGAGATGTACTTATCGTCCATAGAGTCAGATTGCTACAAAGACAGACTTGTAAGGTCTTAAACGTGTTTTCCTGCTCTGATACCAATTGAAAAAGCGGGGGTCTAACAACACCACCCAATATCTCGCTTAACAATCTGTATGGACAAACGCGAATGCGTGTTTAGTCCACGAACTCAGTCCGTGAACCTAGTCCGCGAACTGGCGGAAGTCTCCTTGCCGAGATTTTCTGCTGAGTTTGGAAAACTCTGTCGATTGTCTTAAACCCGCGAACTTGTTTGCGTACTTGAGTGGGTTATGATCTAAAGATGTGCTCTGAACATGAAACTTAAATTACTAAGGAATGCAGTATGCAAACCGTGGCTATAAAGTTCATGAGACGACAATCGAATCGAATCTAATCATCTTTGTTTCAATTGTGACTTGTGTAGTTACATAAGATCTCATAGCAATTGAACAACTCTCTAACTAGTTCATTTGAGTCAATTGAACTTGTTATGGTGAAGAAGAACAAGGTTAATATGAAATGCTCATATGGTTGACCTTTTGGGTTACTATGTTGAACCAACATACACGTACACGTTTGGGCACGGTTTTCACAAACCCAGTAAACGTATATCTCAAGTGTGTGTGACAAGCTAAGTTTTCGATCTAACGCTTGAGAAATATTAGCTTGAATCTAAATCAGGTTTTCATCTAACGGTGAATATTGATTGCTTTGTAACTAAGGCAAAACCCTGATTTGAAGACTATATATAGGAGACATCTAGCATTGGGCAAAATTAATCCCCACACGTCTGTGTGATACTAGTGCGCTCGCTAGAGTCGATTCTCCTCTAACCTTTGGTTTTCTTCTCTAAAACCAGGTTAACGACTTAAAGACTTCATTGGGATTGTGAAGCCAGACCGATACTACTTTTATCGTAGTTATGTGACCTGATCTTGCATCTTCTATCGTACGAGTACAATCTTTGATTGGATTGAGATCGTGAGAGATCTCCGATAGGCATGATAAAGAAGTCACAAACATCTTCGTCTCACTGTTTGTGATTCCTCGACGTGCTCTTGTGTATTCAAGTAAGACTGTTGAGAGGTGATTGATTAATCTAGGCTGTTCTTTGGGAATATAAGACCGGATTATCAATTGGTTCTTGTTCACCTTGATTTCATATCTTAAGACGGAACAAAAACCTAGGGTTTTTCTGTGGGAGACAGATTTATCCTTTGATAGACTTTTCTATGTGAGACAGATTTGTTTATTATCAAGTATGCGATTTTGGGTTGCAGCAACTCTTGGTTGTGGGTGTGATCAGCTAAGGGAATCAAGTGCGCAGTATCCTGCTGGGATCAGAGGAATAGGAGTACAACTGTACCTTGAATTAGTGGGAGACTTATTGGGGTTCAACTATAGTCCAGTCCGAAGTTATCTTGGAGTAGGCTAGCGTCTGTAGCGGCTTAATACAGTGTGTATTCAATCTGGACTAGGTCCTGGGGTATTTCTGCATTATCAGTTTCCTCGTTAACAAAATTTCCGGTGTCTGTGTTATTTCATTTTCCGCATTATATTATTTATCTTTGTAATTGAAATAATACAGGTTGTGCGTTAAAGGTTAATCGATTGGAGATCCGACTTTGTGGTTGTCGATTTCATTGATTAACACTTGGACATTGGTCTTTAGTACCGTCCAAGTTATTCCTTGTATTTGATAAAGACTCGTTATTGTTTTTAGCTTGAGTAAAAATCAAATCAAGAGAGAGATATTAACTCCTTGAGATACTTTTATCCAGATTGAGTCTGACTGTCTAGTTGATTCTCTAGCAAAGTATTTCGGAGTTAGTCCATACAGATTGCTAAGAAAAATATTGGGTGGTGTTGTTAGACCCCCGCTTTTTCAATTGGTATTAGAGCAGGAAAACACACTAAGACCTCATAAGTCTGTGTTTGTAGCCATCTGACTCTATGGACAGAGGTGCTATCTCTACTAACGTACCACCAATCTTCGATGGCTCTAATTACTTATGGTGGAAAATTGCTATGCGAGCCTTCATCCAGTCGCGTGATTTTCAATCATGGGTACATGTTGTCAATGACTATGATGGGCCTGTTGTAGCAGCCGGAAACGTAAACGTTCCCAAGAATATTGGTGAATATAATGCTACCGAGATTCTTGCTGCAAAGCAGAATTCTGAAGGGTTAAATGCTATCATACATGCCATTGCCCCAAGTATTCAACACCATGTGTCTAATTGTACTAGGTCTAAAGATGCTTGGGATATCTTAGAAAGCGTATTTGAAGGTAACTCCAGTGAAAAAGAAGCTAGGATTCAAAACCTTAATTCCGATTGGGAAAACCTTCGTATGGCAGATGAAGAATCATTTGATGAGTTTAATCACAAAGTGTCTGAAATTGTTAATGCATATTTTGCATTGGGTAAGACTATTCCTGAAAAGGATATTGTGATGAAAATTCTCAGATCGCTGCCATATAGATACGAGTCTAAGAAGCATGCCACCGTTGAGGGGAATAACCTCGATAATCTTTCCAGAAACACCTTGGTTGGAAAGCAAAAGATCTTTGACCATGAGCATACATCCAAAGTCGGTAAGGATGTTGCCTTTAAATCACGGAAGAACACCAAATTACTTGTCAAAGGTAAAAGTGTTCATGTCTCTGAGGATGATCAGTATGATGATGATTTTTCGGATGAAGATCTTGACAAATCAGTCTCTTTGATCACAAGACAGTATAGGGATCTTCTGTTGAAGAGAAGTAAACGGTTTTCATCAGACAAACCTAAGTCATCAGACAAACCTCACGGTAGCGTACCTCCTAAAAACAGGGATGCTGAAGAGGCTGATGATGAGGACATGCCTCAGTGCTTTAAGTGTAAGGGTTTTGGCCATTTTTCTAACGAATGCCCAAATCGTAGAAAATACACTGGGAACAAAGGTCTAGCTGTAACATTTGATGAAATGTCTGAAACCTATGATTCTGATAAAGATAGAAAATCAAGTGTAGGGATTCTTTGTGAAAACATCGATTTTGATACTTGTAGCAATACATATATCAACCTCAATGGGTTCGGAGAAGAAGGAAACCCAATCAAGCTGGAAGATTCACTGAATCCGGTAACTGGAAACCCTATCAGTGATGTTTCAGGATCAACAGTATGTCTTGCTGCTTGCACATCTCAGATGCCTGAATACTATCCAAGATTGACGTGCTCGTTTTGTTCGATGAAGGGGCATGAACTATCAAGGTGTTACAAATACAAGCACCAAATAAGGCACGCAAGAAAACTTCAACGAAGAGAAGATCGATTAGCAAGAAAGCTGAAACTTGCTCAGAAGACCGCCGAGGTATGTAGGATCTTATCTTCGTCTAAGAAGTTGGTTTCCAGAGATAGAATAAGACCATTTGAAAAAAAAAATGGTCAAATCAGTTTGATAGACAGAGATCAGAGGATCCTCTCATGAGGAAAAAGATGGACAAATCGTTGTTCATCGCAACACAACTTGATTGTGTTGTTAGGAAAATCTTGTCTCATGTGCCTGATCAAAAAGAGACAAGATTGAGTGCTGATCCAGGCTTCAGAAAAGTTTTTCATTCTTTTCTTAGATTTGTTATTTTTGTCTATCAAATAAAAGAAAGAGTTATTATCGACAATTCTACCCTTTATAGGGTTTTAGAGTTTGGCGTATGCGAACCTGTCAATAGGTTTAGAATCCTACATTCCTTTTTCCCTTTTGACATCCTTTATAAGACTGCTTGTTGAATTAAGTGATTCCATCACATAAATCCATTTGTTCATAACTGTTCTCAAAGCACTATGTCATCAGATGGAAAGGATGTCAACATGATTGTTAAGCCATCAATCAAAGAAAAAGAGAAATCTCCTGTTTTTAAGTCCCTGAAAAGAAAAAGAAGGAATACAAGAAAACCCGGGGTTGTTCCTTCTAACTCTCAGAAGTTTTACGATGTTCTTGATGAGTTAAAGGAAATAAGAAGGGAGATTTGTGAAATAAAGACTTTCGTGTCTAAATCCTTGGAAATTCAGAGGACCCTAATTCGACCTCTTCAGCCAAGACAGTTCGTGGGTATTGACACTTATCTCCGTGAACCTTATGTCCCGATGGCTGTTGATAACAAGGAGTTCGGGAATGATAAATAATTTCTCAAAGGAATTGTTGCCTAGTATGTCTTCTTTTTGGATTAGTTGGAAGAATAACTAGCGTTTTGAATAGCGAAGATTGTGACTACACATAGCTATTTTTTGTCTTCATCTTCTTATGTTTATTTTTTAGGTTTATTGGTTTTAAATTCTAAAAATATTTGGAGGGTGATGTTATTGCAGTATTAATCTTTATGATTTTGTGATATTGCAATATTTTTATGGGATATGTATAGTTTGCGTCCATGAACTTGAAGGTCCCATATGTTGTCAAAAGTAAAGTCGTTCATGAATTGGTTATCGTATTGATGAAAGGACAAATGGACTTTTGACAAATACAAAAGTTATGCCTATGCAGTCATTTATTTGATGGAAAATAGGATAAAATCTTTTGTGTGACAAGGATAAAGTCTATTATGTCATTATGCATATAGTGATGGAAAGATAGAATAGATCCTTGTATGTATTCCGCGGTATTGATCTTCTTTGATCCATTCTTTTTGTATTAACGTGAAGGCTCCATTGTGTGTCTTTTGTTGAGCACGATACAACTAAATCGATTATTCTTATTGGTTTTTTTGGTTGTTCCATAAGATGCTATACGTTGAGCATTATGAACTAAATTAATCATCTTGGTTGGTTATTTAGTTATTTGCTCCGAAAGTCTTCTTTTGTCGAGCAAAACTTTTGAGAATTAAATTGATTATCTTCGTGATTAGTTTGATTGTTTGTATTCCAATTAGATTAATTATGGGTTCTCTTGTAATTAGTCTAGTTGAGTTTTCATATATTCCACAAGTTCTTGTGTTGAGTATATGAACGTCTATACTAACTATGTTCTATTGGTTGTTGTAGTCGTATATTCCATAAGGTTTTCCTTATGTTGAGTATGTGAACGATTAAGTTAATCATCTCCATATGATTACCTTAGTCGTAGCTCCGTAAGTTTACTTATGTTGAGCACAATCAATTAAATTGATCACTTTTGTGGTTTGATTTAGTTGCGTATTCCAATTAAATTAATCATGGGTTTACTTGTGATTAATTTGATTGAGTTTTGGATATATAAAATCATTTTCCTATGGTTTTTGGTGTCCAATTAAAAATCCTTCTTTTCTTTCGAAATTAAGGTCGCTCATGTTGTTCTCTCGAGAATGACATCAAATGGGGGAGAGTTCTTTTGAACTTGTGCTTAATGGTAATATCTTGCGGGGTGTGCGGCTTTGGAATTTTATAGGGGTTATCTTGTATCTTAAAACTTATTGATGAATGCATTTAACTTCGGCTTTATGATTGCATCTAAATTAAGTTGGTATGTATTTCTTCTTTTAGTCTATGAAACGTCTCTTCTCGGAAATTTCATTAGGAACCCGTTCTTGTACCTTTGCAAATTTTATTGACAAAAAGGGGGAGAATTAATGTGTAGTTCTACTACATATACATATGGTTTTCGGATCATTGTGTAAGGGGGAGTGGTTTCCATGTGAGATGGAGTATTGACTAAGGGGGAGTGATACATATCACCGTAGTATTATTGTTAAAGTCGTGATGAAATTGGACTTTGATGTTACATAATAATACTATGTCACTGTATAATAATGATCGAGAATCTCGATTTCTCTCATTGTTATAGCTACGGATCTTCAACTACGGTGATTCTAAACTTACAACCTTTGGGATCATTGGAGTACTTGGAAGGACGAAGATTTCAGGGAACGTTGAAGATTAGATTATGGAAGCCACTAAGTTTATCTTTTTTGTATTCCATATGTATTAATAGTTTTGTCGCTAAAATTGACAAAGGGGGAGATTGTTAGAGCATAGCTCGGTCGACCTCGCATGCGTTGCTATATCAAGCATGTTTGTCAATGTTAATGATCAAAACTATGAGTCTTGATTTCTATTCTACATAGCTAAGTCTCGGACTAATATAAAAAAGTGTAGTTGAGCTCAAGAACTTCATGGCGATTCATCATACAACGACGAAGATCTACTCAAGGAACCGTGGAACTTCATACACAAAAAGGTATGTGGAGACTTGAACTTATCTATCACTCAAAATTCTATCTCTTCTATCTCCTACTTCTTATGAGACAAAAGTCGTATGTTATATAGACTGGATCATACACATTTGATATTTCGAGCCGAGTATATCTCGTCTATATATGTCTCGAAATCATGTGTTGGTAAAGCGTTTCGCTTTGATCGGGTTTATCTTCACCTAATGACGAAAATCATAATCTTTCAATCACTTTGAAAATCGCTTTGCCGAGAAATAGTGTAACAACTATATAACGTCCTCTAAGAATGTTTCAATGGTTGGAATGAGAGTTTAAGTCTATATAACCAACGATGGATATAAGCATTGTGTGGAAACACATATGTGCATAAGTCCTATTCCTTAATTCAAAGTTTGCGAACTTTGTTGATTGAGAAAAACCGGAGGAATTGGCTTTGCCAAGTCCGCGAACTGACGGAAGTTCTCTTGCCGAGAATTTCTGCTGGGATTTTCCAAAAACTCGTTTGCGTGTTTAGTCCGCGAACTGGCAGAAGTCTCCTTGCCCAGATTTTCTGCTGAGTTTGGAAAACTCTGCCGGTTGTCTTAAGTCCGCGAACTTGTTTGCGTACTTGAGTGGGTTATGATCTAAATATGTGCTCTGAACATGAAACTTAAATTACTAAGGAATGCAGTATGCAAACCGTGGCTATAAAGTTCATGAGCCGACAATCGAATCGAATCGAATCATCTTTGTTTCAATTGTGTCTTGTGTAGTTACATAAGATCTCATAGCAATTGAACAACTCTCTAACTAGTTCATTTGAGTCAATTGAACTTGTTATGGTGAAGAAGAACAAGTTTAATATGAAATGCTCATATGGTTGACCTTTTGGGTTACTATGTTGAACCAACATACACGTACACGTTTGGGCACGGTTTTCACAAACCCAGTAAACGTATATCTCAAGTGTGTGTAACAAGCTAAGTTTTCGATCTAACGCTTGAGAAATATTAGCTTGAATCTAAATCAGGTTTTCATCTAACGGTGAATATTTATTGCTTTGTAACTAGGGCAAAACCCTGATTTGAAGACTATATAGAGGAGACATCTAGCATTGGGAAAAACTAATCCCCACACGTCTGTGTGATACTAGTGCGCTCGCTAGAGTCGATTCTCCTCTAACCTTGGTTTTCTTCTCTAAAACCAGGTTAACGACTTAAAGACTTCATTGGGATTGTGAAGCCAGACCGATACTACTTTTATCGTAGTTGTGTGATCTAATCTTGCATCTTCTATCGTACGAGTACAATCTTTGATTGTCTTGATATCGTGAGAGATCTTCGATAGGAAAGATAAATAAGTCACAAACATCTTCGTATCATTGTTTGTGATTCCTCGACGTCCTCTTGTGTATTCAAGTAAGACTGTTGAGAGGTGATTGATTAATCTAGGCTGTTCTTCGGGAATATAAGACCGGATTATCAATTGGTTCCTGTTCACCTTGATTTCATATCTTAAGACGGAACAAAAACCTAGGGTTTTTCTGTGGGAGACAGATTTATCCTTTGATAGACTTTTCTATGTGAGACAGATTTGTTTATTATCAAGTCTGCGATTTTGGGTTGCAGCAACTCTTGGTTGTGGGTGTGATCAGCTAAGGGAATCAAGTGCGCAGTATCCTGCTGGGATCAGAGGCGTAGGAGTACAACTATACCTTAAATTAGTGGGAGACTGATTGGGGTTCAACTATAGTCCAGTCCGAAGTTAGCTTGGAGTAGGATAGTGTCTGTAGCCGCTTAATACAGTGTGTATTCAATCTGGACTCGGTCCTGGGGTTTTTCTGCATTAGCGGTTTCCTCGTTAACAAAATTTCTGGTGTCTGTGTTATTTCATTTTCCGCATTATATTGTTTATCTTTATAATTGAAATAATACAGGTTGTGCGTTAAATGTTAATCGATTGGAGATCCGACTTTGTGGTTGTCGATTTCATTGATTAACACTTGGACATTGGTCTTTAGTACCGTCCAAGTTATTCCTTGTATTTGATAAAGACTCGTTATTGTTTTTAGCTTGAGTAAAAATCAAATCAAGAGAGAGATATTAACTCCTTGAGATACTTTTATCTAGATTGAGTCTGACTGTCTAGTTGATTCTCTAGTAGTATTTCGGAGTTAGTCCATACAGATTGCTAAACGAAATATTGGGTGGTGTTGTTAGACCCCCGCTTTTTCAATTGGTATCAGAGCAGGAAAACACACTAAGACCTCATCAGTCTGTGTTTATAGCGATCTGACTCTATGGACAGAGGTGCTATCTCTACTAACGTACCACCAATCTTCGATGGCTCTAATTACTTATGGTGTAAAATTGTTATGCGAGCCTTCATAACTTAGTACCATGAGGAAAAACATTAGTAACAACAAACGGTCCACTCCAGCGGGACCTTAGCTTACCAGGAAATAACTTTAGACGAGAATTAAATAGAAGAACTTTTTGACTCACAACAAAACTATTTCGAGAAATCATCTTGTCATGAAAAAGTTTAGTCTTCTCCTTTATATACGAGCACTCTCGTAAGCATCGTTACGTATCTCCTCTAGATCATTGATTTGTAGTTGCCTTTGTTTCCCCACTTTGTCATACTCCATGTTGCACATCTTTACCGCCTATAAATCCTTATGCTCAAGTTCAACCGGGAGATGACAAGATTTTCCATAAACCAATCGATGTGGAGACATACCAATCGGTGTCTTGTATGCCGTTCTATACGCCCAAAGTGCATCGTTGAGTCTATAACTCCAATCCTTCCGCGTAGTGTTAACGGTTTTCTCAAGGATGGACTTAATGTCACGATTAGAAATTTCAGCTTGCCCACTAGTGTGTGGGTGATACGGCGTACCAATCTTGTGTGTAATGTTGTACTTATTGAGTAGAGCATGGAAGGATTTCTTGAAGTGCGAGCCTCCATCACTGATAACTACTCTTGGTGTACCATGTCTAGAGAAAATATATTCCTTCACGAACTCACAAACAACTTGAGAATCATTAGTAGGGGTGGCTTTATCTTCCACCCATTTAGAAACATAATCCACAACAAGAAGTATATAAAATTTTCCATTCGAATTAACAAAAGGACCCAAAAAATCAATGCCCCACACATCAAAAATCTCGATAGTGAGAATAGAATTGAGTGGCATTTGATTTCGAGCACCTAGATTGCCCGTTTGTTGGCATCTATCATAAGATTTGAAAAAAGAATATGCATCCTCAAATAGGGTAGGCCAATAAAATCCACTCTCAAGGACTTTGAGAGCGGTACGTTTTGCACCAAAGTGACTACCACAAGCATAAGAATGACAAAAACATAGAATTGATCGAAATTCAGAGTTTGGTACGCACCTGCGGATAGTTTGATCATCACCATATTTCCACTAGTAGGGCTCATCCCACACATACTGCTTGGCTATTTTCTTAAGCTTTAGCTTTTGAAAAGTAGACATTGTACTAGGTACTTGCCTTGTAACCAAATAGTTCACTATATCAGCATATCAAGGTATTGATTCTTCAATCGAGAAAAGTTGTTCGTCTGGAAAACGATCTTGTAAGGGAAGTTCTTCTTCGGAAACAACAAGTTTACTAAGATGATCAGCAACTGTATTATCAACACCTTTCTTATCTCTAATTTCCATAGTGAATTCTTGTAGCAAAAGAATATAACGTATGAGTCTTGGCTTAGCCTCCTTCTTTTCCAATAGGTATCGTAGTGCTGCATGATCAGAATATACAATCACATTGGTACCCACCAAATAAGCTCTAAATTTTTCTAATGCAAATACTATAGCCAAAAACTCTTCTCAGTAGTAGAATAGTTGATTTGAGCATCATTTAGGGTCCTTGATGCATAATAAATAACATGTGACCTCTTGTCTACTTTTTGACCCAAAACAGCTCCGACTGCATAATCACTTGCATCACACATTAACTCGAACGGCAAACTCCAGTCAGGTGACTTAATAATTGGTGCAGTAGTCAACCATTCCTTAAATTTATTAAAGGAATCCGTGAACTCCTGGTCGAAGTTAGCGGCAACCTCCTTTTGCAACAATTTGCACATCGGCATTGAGATATCGGAGAAATCTTTGATAAACCTCCTATAAAAATCTGCATGACCAAGAAACGAGCGAATTTCCCTCACCGAAGTAGGGTATTGTAAGTTCCTAATCAAGTCTATCTTTGCCTTGTCTACTTCGAGCCCTTGAGAGGACATGATGTGGCCAAGTACAATCCCATGGTTTACCATAAAATGACATTTCTCCCAGTTTAAAACAAGATTAGTGTCTATGCATCTTTTAAGCACAAGTTCAAGATTATTTAAACAAATATCAAATGAATCACCATAAACACTAAAGTCGTCCATAAATACCTCAATGATGTTTTCCACATAATCAGAAAATATACTAACCATACATCTCTGAAAAGTGGCAGGCCCATTGCAAAGACCAAATGTCATTCTTCTATATGCAAATGTACCGAAGGGACAAGTAAAAGCAGTCTTCTCTTGATCCTTTGGTGCAATAACAATTTGATTGTATCCCGAATAACCATCCAAAAAGCAATAGTTTGAATGTCCCGCTAACCTCTCTAACATCTGATCAATGAAAGGCAAAGGAAAGTGATCCTTGCGGGTAGCCGAATTGAGCTTTATGTAGTCTATGCACACTCTCCATCCTGTTTGAACTCTTGTAGGAACAAGTTCATCATCTTGATTTCTAACAACAGTGACACCTAATTTCTTAGGCACCACTTGCACCGGACTAACCCATTTGCTGTCAGAAATTGGGTAAATCACCCCCACACTTAGTAATTTGAGGATCTCTTTCTTCACGACCTCCATCATTGGGGGGTTAAGCCTACGCTGAGCATCACGTACTGGCTTGATATCATCTTCCATAGGGATTCTATGCATGCACATGGCCGGACTAATGCCTTTGATATCAGCAATTGTCCAACCAATAGCCATTTTGTGCGCTTTCAGAACCCTAAGGAGGCGTTCTTCCTGTACTGCTGTGAGATTCTTTGCACAACTCTAATTTAGGTGCCTGCATAACAGAAGGTAAAGGAACTTCATTAGTTACAGGTAAAGAGATATATGAAATATTACATGTTCTAACTTCTTGTGATGCCGTTAAAGCACCATATATCTCAACAAACTCCTTGGGAATATCAACGTCCAAGTTAGGCATGCCAAGTACATCCAAATCAATGCTATTTCGTAGCACAGATTCAAGTTCATCTTCGTTGATCAAATCAAACATCTGTTGTGACAATGAACCAATAACATCAAGATAAAATGCGGAATGGATATCACTTGGATAACGCATAGCTTCAAAAATATTGAAGTGTATAACCTATTTGTCAAGCTCCATAGTGAGTGTCCCAGTATCACAATCAACCTTCGTCTTAGCAGTCTTTATAAATGGTCTCCCAAGAAGTAATGAAGTAGACAAACAATTGTTCCCATTCTGCATATCCACAACAAAGAAATCAACCGGAAATATTAGTTCATTCACTTGCGCCAACACATCTTCCACGAGTCTCTTAGGATATATTTTAGACTTATTAGCTAATTGAATGATAATTCCCGTCTCATTTAAAGGTCCAAGATTCAATGAATCATAAACATCGGCTGACATCACACTTTTGGAAGCTCCCAAATCAAGCAAAGAACGCTCAAACCGTTTGTCACCAATAGTAATTGGCACTGTAAAACCACCTGTATCTTTACACTTTGCAGGAATTTTCTTTAGCAACATAGCTGAGGCACTTTCTCCCACCTGAGTGATCTCGTTAGCAATCAACCTCTCCTTCCTTGTACACAAATCCTTCAGAACTTTGGCATACCTGGGTACTGTTCTGATGGCTTCAATAAATGGAATGTTGATATGCACCTTGCTGAAAATATCCATAATCTCCTTGTGTAGATCTTGCTTCTTTGACTTGGAAAAACGACTAGAAAAAGGAGGTGGTATAGTAAAAGAAGGAACTGTGTCCTTAGGTTGGACAGTTGAGGTTAGCTTTCCTTTGGAACAGTTTCCACCTCTACTTCCTCTTCCAAGTCATGACTAACCTTTTCTTGTTATTTTGGCTCTTCTGTTTGCTTCTCACTTCTTAGAGTTACAACATTGACATTCGCTCTTGGATTCACAAAAGGCTGTGATGGAAACTTTGCCGAATTCTGTGCTTTTATTTCACTCATGTTTGTATCCAATTGTCCCATTTGAAGTTGCAAGTCCTTTATAGCCATATCTTATTTCTGCAAGATTGCATCTTGACGCTGAGCATTGGCATCTTGCTTTTGCATCATCATTTTCATCATCTCCTCTAAACAAGAATTTTGAGTCTGCTGTTGAGGCTGAGGTGGAGGTTGTGGTCGGAACTGTGGTTGTTGAAAACCACTCTGTCGCCCATAAGGATTAGGAACTGCATCTTGTTGATTTGCATAACTGAAATTTGGGTGATCTTTCCAACCTGGATTATAAGTATTAGAGTAGGGATCATACCTTGGCCTCCGGTTAGGGAATACAACATTCACATGATCAGACTCTTCTTCATAAGTAGGAATAATCACTGCTTCCATTCGTTGTACTACCTTCTCTATGTTGTTCATCCGTTGCTCTGACTGTGCAGAATCTCCCATCTCGCCAACACTTCTGACATTTGAGTTGTTTCTGGTGTAGAATTGTTGAGCACTGGAATCCATACTCTCAATCAAACTGGTTGCCTGCGAGATTATCATCTCAGTAAGTGAACCACCGGCAGCCGCATCAATCTAGTTCCTCTGTTCTGGAAGTAATCCTTCGTAGAAGTATTGAATGATAAGTATTGAGGATATATTATGGTGTGGGAAGCTTGCTAACAACCTCTTATACCTCTCCCAATATTCATATAGAGACTCCCCAGACATCTGTAGAATTCCACTAATCTCCTTACGAACGGATGCCGCTTTGGAAGCAGGAAAATATTTCTCAAGAAATAGATTTTTGATCTCATTCCATGTTGTAACACTCCCTGGAGGAAGACAATACAACCATTCTTCTGCTAAGTCTGTTAATGAGAACTGGAAGGCTTGTAGCATAGCCATATCTCTGTCTGCGGTTGCATGCCTCAGACTTGTCATTGTGTTCTGGAACTGTTGAAGGTGTCGATTTGGATTTTCACCTGGATATCCCTTGAAATTTGGTAGATGATGAAGTAGATTCGACTTCAGCTCCACTGGGTTAGTGATTGTAATACACAGTGGTTGCGAATCTAAGCATGGAGATGTCAACTCTCCTAACTTCCTCTCCACGGGTGGAGGTGGTGGTGGATCTATCTCGTCGTTTGTATTAACCATCTCTTCTGTAGAAGGTTCTAGTTGCAACTGTTGACGTGCTTTTAATACTGTTCCCTTGCGCGTTTGAATTCCACACCTCGGGTAATTCCAATCCTTCGATGTCAAAGATCAAGTACCAAAAACAAAAATCTAAAGAACAAAGTTAAAAACTAAAAACAAAATCTAAAAAAAAAATATAATAAAAAGAAATAACAACTAGAGCTACCGACTGCTCCCCGGCAGCGACGCCAAAATTTGATGCATGTCGTAGGTGCAATCAAATTAAATTACTTATTTCCACACAATTAACTAGTAATATAATAAAAGCAAGGATCGTTCCCACGAAGAGCAGTGAGATTTAGTTGTTCAAAAGGTCACAATGGGGGGGGGGGGGGGGG
>NC_039358.1:96068610-96092768 GCF_003573695.1 Papaver somniferum
GGGGGGGGGTTGTTTTAGATTTAAAAGTAAATAAACAAAGTAATTAAAAGATTAAGTTGTAAGCAATATGGAGAGAGATGATCGAGGAATCCTTTTTCGTTACTAAACCGTCAATGAGTTAATATATTCATCAATTCATCATTAATCATAGATTATTATGAACCGTGGAATCACAAGTAGCGCGGTGCTATCCCCAAAGTCCTTTGGTCAGTGGATACCGAAGCGCTAGAATATCAGATTCTATTCGTCCAAGCAGCCAAGTAGTAGCGCACTCAAGGTGTAACTTGGTCGAATGGTTTATATTTTATGACTTAGGTTAATCTTAGTAGTTATAGTCTTAGCGCAAGGTCCACTTTCTAATGTTGTTCTACACGCGATTGCTCCACAGAATCCCTCTGCAAGGTCTCACGTTTTCTACTTGTGTATCGGTAATTCAACAATGACACGGATATCCTAACCCTTTACTAGCAATAAATCAATCAATAAACTACTATAGTTGGCCACCTAGAGCAATCAATTAATAAATCATAGACATTCATTAAAGTAGAAGCAAACAATAATCATATGAAGAACTCAAAATAGATGCATATTAATCCAAATCAAGTCTAGAACTTAGAAGTCATCCTCAATCAATTATGGGTTTAGCTACTCATGGATGTAAAAACACCCATGTTAAACATATAAGAAAATGGAAGAGAAATCGTTACGATAATGTAATCGCTCCAAAACCCTAGCTTTTCTTCTTTGTGTTCTTCTCTCCAAAGGCGTGATCAAAGATAATAAGATTAGATTCTTTCTTTTATATGTGCCAAAATAGTAGATGCGCCCGTGCTCAAATCCCTTGTAAGCTGGTTGCCATAAACTAGCCAGAATAACACTAAAATCATGTAAAACTCGTGTGAATACACAACCCACGTCCAAACAGTCTTCATGGGCTCAGTCGTTAATAGTAAAGCTCAACCCAATTCCAATGAAGCTTATAAACTCAACTGTCAGTTCCGTGAATCTGACAACACACCTTACATTTTCTTCCAACCCGCGGACATACCACTCTCCGTGAAAAATAAAAGTCCATGAGTTTTCAATTTAGCCAGATAACTTTCACGGACACTCCTCTGTCCGTGAGTTTCTTTTTCTTCTGACTTTTCCTTCGTCGGCTATTCTACCCGCGGCGACTCGTACCTCTGTAAAAAATAAAAGTCCCTGAGTTTTTAGTTTGCCGGCCATTCATCTCACGGACAATCTGGTCATCGTGAGTTTTAAAAGTTCCTGAAGTTTTCACTTTTCCATTAGTTACTCACGTATAACAGGCTATCCGTGAAAAATCCACTTCCCTGAAACTTGTTTCCATATTTCTCTCAAGTCATCTCCAATTCCTGCTCGTAACTCAAACTCTATTAAACTACCAAACCCATCTCCAATCATCACAGCATACACTGCCAACCTTCTTCTCTGATTTCATCTCGAAATCGTCATCACCATGGAACCATGAAACTCTTCATCTGTTCCATCAATCAACTCGAGCTGTCTCCTTCATTCGACCACAACAATCATTGAAAACAAATTCCATCGACTACCAGCATCAACTTCCATACTTCATATTTCTATGTTTATCATCACGATCAAATCCAACCAAGCTCCATTCTCAGCTGTACAGCAACACCAAGACTCCATCAACAGTAACCTCTCCTTACAAAGCTTCTCGTATAATGGCAGCAATACCCTCGAGTCTCAACTGGTCTGTCTTGTACGTTAAATTCATCTCATCTCTCTTCAATGGCCAATCATCATTCTGTTGCTTCCACCATCTGCCATTGATCACGACAATGTCCCATGCATTATTTTTAAACTTCATTCCATGCTAAAACTCCGACAACAGCATCATATATATCGTCGCCAACCATCCGAGAGAATTTCTCTTCTTAACTCTCTGTTATCTTGCTGCCAAGAGTAATTGCATCTCCATCTCTTCCCCGAGTATCATATTGTTGTTTCGATCCAAAACCATCTTACTAATATTCTCGACCTCTCCCTATTATACTTTGTTCTCAAACAGCAGAGAGAACCCAACTTCTTCCATGGTGTTTGTGGGTGAAAACCGTTTCTGCTGATTTTGGTAATTTTGGGTGTGTGGATGGAAACGAATCTAAACCCTAAACAATGCACTGCACGGGAGTACTTTTGATTCGAGAGATCAATCTGTACAATCCTGGCCTAAACCAAGAAATGGTCGTTCCAGGCTTGCTTCGGTCACAAAGTGAAGGAGAAGGGTTGGTCTTAGGGAGGGAAGCGAAGAGAGTGTTGAGACCATAATAGTTGATTCTGAAGGTGTGGTTGTTTATGAATTGTATCAGAAAGTAGAACTGGCGAGCATAATGGAAAGCTACCAGGTGATTTCTAGATACTGTGTTGTTGCCGACCAAAACTTGTTGTTTGGTGAAAATAGGTGAAGCCTATTTATACAAGTCATATTGAAACGTACCATGGTCTCGTAGGAAGTGGAAACGATTGATTGGTGGAAGAATGGAGTAACGTGTAACCGTCAGACGTTATGCTTCCATGATGAGGGAAGTGAATTCATGTAACCGTCAGTCATTACGCTTCCATGATGAAGGAAATTAATTGTTTACACCATTACTTTTACCACCACTAATTGTCCTACTTCATAACACTCTCTTATAACGGACGCATTACACGCCGCGCGCTATAAACCACCAGACCAATACCCTGATGAGTATCCCCCAGTTTGTGACATGTTTGATGTCTCGAGTGTTTTCGTGGAAAACGTGTAGCAGGTTGCTATGTGTGGCAAGTCAAAGTCAAGAGACATTGCCACAGGAAAATAGCATATGATGCTATTAGGATTTCCTTGGTCGTCCGCCTAAAACTTGCCACAAGTCCGTCAGTTTGGTGGCGAACTTGAATGGCTGAGATTATATCTCATGAGGAAGGGTAGTCGTTGATTATGGCCGCATCTTGTTGCATAACGAAGTGGCGCCATTGGCATAGTAGCGCCTGTTGGAGCCATGGCATAAAGGCATGCTAGTGGCATGCCAGTGGCGTAGCCATGGCATAGTGGCATGCCAATGGCGTAGCCGCGACATAGCGGCATGCTAGTAGCCCATGCCAGTGGCCGTGGCATAGCGACATGCTAGTATCCGTGGCATGGTGGTATGCCAGTGGCCGTGTCATAACGACATGCTAGTAGCTGTGGCGTGGTGGCATGCCAGCGGCTGTGGCATAGCGACATGCTAGTAGATGTGTCACGCTGGCATCCCAGTGGCCGTGGCATAGCAACATGCTAGTAGTTGTGGCTTGGCGGCATGCCAGTGGCGGTGGCATATCGACATGCTAGTATCCGTGGCATGGTGGCATGCCAGTGGCCGTGGCATAGCAACATGCTAGTAACTGTGTCATGGTGGCATGCCAGTGGCCGTGGCATGGTGGCATGCTAGTAGATGCGGCATGGCCACGCCTGTAGTGTTGTAGCATGGCCAAAGTTAAGATTTGGCTCCGTGACTAAAGTTAAGGCTTGGCGGCATGGCCAAGGATAGGTCTTGGCGGCATGACCAAGGTTAGGGTTTGATGTCGTGGCCAAATGTTTAGGGTTTGGCGGCATGGCCAAGGTTAGGACTTGATGCCGTGACCAAAGTTTAGGGTTTGGCGGCATGGTCGCTCAAAAGTTACCACAATCCTGTTAGTTTGGTGGTGAAATTGGATGGATGAGATTGCATCTCAGGAGGAAAGGTAGTTGTTGATTATGGCTACCTTCTGTTTTTTGTTAACTCATGAAATTTCGTAATCAGAAAATTCAGATGTGGGACCCTCACTAAAATCGTTGTAGAATTCTCGTACAAACTCGGATTTTGACGGACCGCCCCTCCATTCTGATCAGAAAAGAATTTCCTATCTCCCTACGAGGGAATATCTAGGTTTTGAGCTCGTTTAGGAGGTGAAAACAACCCGACAGTAAAACTCAAGAAGAATTCAGGAGGGATTCTGTCAATTTTCAGCCATGACCTAGCTCGCGTTTTATGTTGTATCTTTTAGCTCGTTACTCCGATTGATTTGAATTTTTAGTATGTTATGCTAGACATCCATACGAAACTTTTGGCATGCAGATCATACTAAAATTGTTTACCAAACGTTCCCAGTTGTTTGTACAATCTTTGGGAAGCCGATTTGGCATGGTGACCACTTGACCCAATTTCCAGCCTTTTAAGGCGGTGGCAGGTTTAGAGCAACCTGATTGGTAAGTGACAGTAGGGGGCCGGCCAAGCATGGGCGTGGCTCCCCTTTTTGGTGCGCATGAACGGTTTAAAGCGACCTGGTTGGTTGACAAAGGAACAAGGGTCGGTTGGGTAGCATGGGGCGTGGCCAAGTGGCGCCGGCTAGCCTATGGCATGGCTACGCTTCCCTTGTTGTTGCTCCTACTCCGCGGATCTGTTTATTCTTTGCTTTCTGGCTGAGTATTTTGTGCAAGGGACTTAACCTTGGTACTTGGAGGTCCGTGCTACTCTGCTGTGAGTGAACACAAATCCGTCATGCCATATCAATATCATGGTACTTGGAGGTCCGTGCTACTCTGTTGCGAGTGAACACAAATACGTCATGCCATACCAATATCATGGTACTTGGAGGTCCGTCCTACTCTGCTGCGAGTGAACGCAAATCCGTCATGCCATACCAATATCAAGGGTTCTGCCGGGGAGTATAAACACAAGAAAAGTACTCAGCAGGCTCCTGCGTTTTGTGAGTAATGCAGTTAGGAGATTATACACTCATTAGGCTCTATACTAGTGAACAATTCATCTAGGATCTTGAGTTTCAATATAATATGAAGAGAGACATAGGCATATATTCTCCAAATTCCCTGCGAAATATAGACATATCAATGTCTATTACATCTGATGTCGGGTAAGGTAGATAGACTTTTAAAAATTTATCCCTAAACTAAAAACCAGCATCAACAGATGGCAACTGAGCTCCATCTTCTCTTGTTTCCTCGGCTAAACTACCAACACCGTGACAACAAACTCCATCTTCATTCTCGATGGAAACACCAAACTCCAGCTCTTCCTAGCATTATATGTTTTCCACGATCTCTGATCGATCCCAAGAGCTTCTTTGGTGATAACAGCGAGCCAAAACTATCATCGTGAAAATTGGACAATAAGAAAGCTCCCTGGATTTTGCGTGAAAAAGGTAATGAGGATGGTGGTGCCCCGAGTAAAACTGCAGGTGCTGTTAACACATTTTGAAATGCGGCTACCCCCAAATAATTTCAATGACTACCTTTAGTAATTTTGTGCATTCAGAAATTCCTCGACTTTAACTCACTTCAATCGCCCATCATTTCTTCAGACGACGTTGGAATGACTCCATTCTTTTGTCGTTTGCTTCATCTTTTCGTCCTCTTCGAAATGATATCAAGAACTCCTCTTCGACAAAGACCAAGTGGATGAGTTCCACTTGGTATTTGTCCTT
Source organism: Papaver somniferum (assembly GCF_003573695.1). Lineage (NCBI taxonomy): Eukaryota > Viridiplantae > Streptophyta > Magnoliopsida > Ranunculales > Papaveraceae > Papaver > Papaver somniferum. Next base: position 96,074,098 of record NC_039358.1, read on the forward strand.
TCTCCATTTGTAGCTAGCTTCTTTTATTGCACAGTAAAGTGCAAATTCACTTCTTTTGGATGATTCACCTAATAAAACACAAAGAGAGAAAAAGAAACGTAATATACAATAATTTGCAAGAATATAAGCAATTACTAGCATGGATTTGACAGTAAATATATGCAAAATATGTACTTAACACTAATGCTATACACTCTAATCACTCCGGTAATCAGAAAGTATATCTTTTTTGTGATTCAAAAGGACATGTTCAGCGGAAGAGCAAACTGAAGCTGAATGACAATTACTTTGGTCGACTTCAGCACAACTTAAATTTAATACTCAAAGGTGTAACTGACATTCGAATGCTAGACCTATTGGTTTTAGTACTCTCCTTGTGAATTCTTCCAGGAAAGTCAGTTCAATATGCTCATCAAACGTTCGAACCAATTGTAGCATTAATACAAATCGTTCAAGGAGATTTCAGAAAGGTTCTTCTCAACCTAGTGTGAAGAATGATGTTAAAGATGTGAAAAAGGTACCAGTTGGTGAAAGCAACAGTGGAGAAATGAAGGACAAACTTGATCTGATAATTGAAGGATACATGGATCTTATCAACAGGTTGTCAAAATCCTCTATACAAACTTCTTCTGGTAAGGATTCGAACTTTGTCTCATACTTTGATGATAGTAAGTTTTATGATACTTTCTCACATCACAAAGGGTTTCCTCCAAAAATTAGAAGGAAAAAGAGGATTAACCATGCATAAATCTCATACTTGTGCTAATTAATCACAAGGGTTGAATGCTTACTCATAAAAATCCTGTTGAGCAAGATTTGCTAATAATCAAGTATACTTATTTGTAAAATTCTTTCTGGTTAGTCGAGCTATTTTCTTATCGTCCATAGCTAAACTATTGGTTATATACAACTTTGCCTAAGTATTGGTTGTGTCTCGAGAATTCGTTTTTTTTTATTATTTTAAAAAAAATTGTTTTAACTAAGTTGCCTGCTACTACTGTGCTCTAAATTTTTTTTCTCTCTGTAGAAATATAAAATTTATTGACCCAAAAATTGTGAAAGAAAATCTTGACGTAGAAAAATTATACTGTTTTGTTTTACCCTGTAAAAGGATACGTTATCGTTTTGTTTTTCTTTTGGGTTCGGGTTGTGTTCGTACGGGTACCCAAGACTTACTTATCACGAACTGTCTTTAGAAACCATAAAAGTTACAGTTCCTAAGAAACCATTTAAATACCAAACCTATTGAGTCACGTACGCGTACTCTAGGATATTTTCTTTCTTGTCAAGAATTTCTTCACCTTCTCGCACTTGTGATTTTGCAAGAGGTTTTATTGATAAAGGTATTGGTTTCGAGTCCAACGGGAGGAAGAAAAGAACCTTCGTAGATGTTGATGGTCAAAATCCTGAAGCCTCATGCTACTGTGCCCGTTCTCATCAAAATATTGAGAATGAGAAGATGGTTTCGGCCGAAGTGGTTCATGATTTTCTTAAATACTTTGAGGAAGCAAAACTGCAGCTCATTGATACTATGAAGGGTCTCGATGTGTTAAGAACTGAGTTGAAAAAGGTTAACTATGAACTTGTTCTCATGAAAACACATGTTAAAGATCTTCTCAATGAGTATATCTTCTCTGAAGAAGCAGTGGATGATGTCAATCATAATCTCAAAGGTCTCAAGACTCGTGAGGGTTCCGTAAAAGCTCTTTGATTTCAGTTTATGATCGGTTTTGCTGGCTTAGGAGTCTTTTTGTTTTTAGCTTGTTGATTTTTATATTATCTAGGAAACTTCTTATGAGATTTTATTCTTGTGTTTTAAGAAGGATATCTAGGGTTTGGAATAACATGTATTGTGATTGCACATTGCGGTTGCCAACGATTTTCATCTTGCAATGTTTTTAGATTTATTTATTTAAATTTGAAAGTTTATTTTGAAGATGATTTTGCAGTATTAATCTTTATTGGTTTTATATATTGCAAATTATGTTATGGGATATGTGTATTTGCGTCCGTGAACTGTGATTGTCCCATACATGTCAAAAGTTAAGTCTATTGTGTCATTATGCAAATAGTGATGGAAAATAGAATGAACTTTTGAATTCCAAAGATTAAGTCTACGGTATCATTATGCAAAATATTGATGAAAAATAGAATGAATCTTTATATTCCGCAGTATTGATCTTTCCCTGATTCACTTCTATGTGAAAGTACCGTATGGCTCCGTAAGTTTTCTTATGTTAAGCATTTCCGATTAAAGTAATCATGGGTTCTCCTGTGGTTAATTTCTTGATACAAATTCATGTTTCATGTGATTTGTTAATGTCCAAAGAAATCCTTATTTTCTTGTGAAAGTAGGCCGATCTTGTTGTTCTTTTTTGAATGACATTTAATGGGGGAGAGTTCTTAATTGAACTTGTGCTTAATTGCCAAATCTTTGTGGGGAGTGCGGCTGTGGAATATTCTAGGAGTTTTCTTGTATCTTTATAAACTCCTTGATGAGTACACTAAGTCTCGACTATGTGAAATCATCGAAACAAAGTTGATATGTTCTCTTTTAATCATGAAGTATCTCTATGAGAATTTCATTATGATCACCAGATACCCTACTTGAAAAACTCGAGGTTTCACAGCTTTGTCATACGCTCGGGAAATTCTATTTCTGTATGCTCGCGCTGATCTTCCGCTTTAGCTCTCATGGAATCCAAAGTGTCTAGTTCCGCTACCCTGGCATTCGATGCTTCGAATTCATTCCATTGGACTCCACTTGCCTCGGCAATCCTAGACGATTGGATCTTAATTTCCGCTAGGAGAATGGTGTCTGCGCCGTAAACGAGGGAATAGGGAGATGCGCTAGTAGAGATCCTTGGCGGTGTCCGATATGCCCAAAGTGCCATTGGCAGTTGTTCGTGCCATGTCCGAGGATTATCGTGCACTGTCCGGCTGAGGATTCAAATTAGAGTCCTGTTGGTGCTTTCGGCCTGCCCATTCCCTTGGGGGTGGTAAATGGTGGAGAAGACTTGTTTGATTCCATATTCTTCAAGTAACTCCCGTACTTGCTTGTTGGCGAAAGGAGTGCCGTTGTCGGTGATGATGTGTTTAGGCATGCCGAAACGACAAATGATATATTCCTTAATGAACGCTGCAATTGTGGCTCCAGCAGTCCCTCGTAGAGGGATGGCTTCGACCCATTTGGTAAAATACTTCGTTGCGGTTATTATATACTCATGTTGCTTCGACTGGCGGGTTGATATTCCCAATGATGTCGAGTCTCCATCTATAAAACGTCCACGGACTGCTTACCGAATGCAGGGGAGTAGAGGGCGCATGGACAAGGTTTCCGTGGATTTGACATTTGTGGCATCTTTGAATAAAAGCAGCTGCATCATCCTCCATGGTATTCCAGTAGTACCGCTCGTGTATTTGGAGAAACAACTTCTTTTTTTCTTGGTGCTCGCCTTCGTGCATTTCTTTCAGCATTATTGGGATTTCTTCCTCGCATCGCAATAAATCTCCTCCAAAACTTTTTTGATACAGGATTCCTTCATGGAGTATGAATCTCTTGGATCTTTGCTTCACCTTAGTTGCGTCTTTCTTGCTGGTAGGGAGTACGCCGTCGCGAAGATAACTGATGTATGGCTTTTGACAGTCCCCGACGTGGTCAACATTGTAAGCTTCCAATTGATGCGGTGGTACTTGGAAATTGGGGCAAGATCCTTGGAGCAATCGAGATTGAGCCTCCATTTCTGTCCAGTAGTATCCAAGACGTTGCAGACGGCGATAAAGTGTTACCACCAACGTTTGCCCGCAAATTTCACTATAAATATGATTAAGCTGCTGCTGCGCCTCTTCATCTCCGAGGCATCTTGACAGGGAACCATCTGGTTCCGGTGGTACAACATCCCGTGAAGCATGAAGAAGTTTTATAAGGTTTTTAGACTGACCTTTCCTTGGGAAAGCGACCTATTAAGTTCTTGAATAATCGGTGTTCTCCAGTTGCTGGTTTCAGTCTCTTTATATTGTGAAAGCCATGTTGATGCCATGGTTCTTCTTTTCACCGTCATGGTTTCTTCCAAACCTTCGAACTGCAGCTTCGATGCTAATGTGGCTAGGCAATCAACATGTCTGTTGTTTCTACGGCCGACATGTGTTATGGTTGCATCAGCGAAGTAATTTAGCATCTTTTGCGCCTCGGATCTATACAGGGACAACGTCACCTCTTTTAGTGCATATACACTATTTATCTGGTTAACCAGTAATTTAGAATCTCCCCTTATCTCTAGACGCGTGGCTCTAGCCCGCTTGGATAATAAAAACCCTATGAGAAAGGCTTCATACTCTGCTGAATTATTGGTGCAATGAAAGTCTAGCTTGAAGGAATGCGAGAAAACTTCACCGGTTGGGGATACTAGAACCACGCCCGCTCTTCCGGTATTATTGATAGGGGTGGCGGAGCCATCGAAAAATAATAGCCACGCTTCTTCTTTGACAAAAGAGATTTCCGGAAATTCTCCAGGAAGGACTTTGTGCAGTGCTGGTACCCTCTCCTAGGAAAGCTGCTAGTAAATCTGCGACCGCTTGTCCTTTGATAGCTCTTGGGGAAGCACACGTTATATCAAGATCTGACATTTGGAGGAGCCATTTGGCTGGCCTTCCTATCAGTGCCGGTTTTGAAAGCAAGAACTTCACGGGATCGGACTTAGATATCAGCACCACTTTGTTTGAGAGCAGATAATACCTAAACTTCTGAATGGAGTGAATCAGAGCTAGGCACACTTTTCTGCCTTAGGGTATCTGAGTTCAGCATCCCTCAAATTCCTACTGAAGTAGTATATAGGGTGTTCAATTCCTTCATCATCTTCTTGGGCGAGAAGAGCTCCGACAACAGTATCATTAGAAGCAGTGTAGAGACACAACGGTCTTCCTTGTACAGGAGATTTCATGACGGTTGGGGATGAAAGTATCTGTTGAATCTTTCGAAAATCTTCTTGTTGTAGAGTTGTCCAAATAAAAATTTCCCCTTTCTTCAGCAAGGGGGTGAATGAAGCAACATGCTGAGCTAAACCCGGTATAAAACGCCGGATGTATTTTACCTTACCCATGAAGCTCTGAAGTTCTTTCACATTTTGTGGAGGTGTCATCGTGAGGATGCCTTGGGTTTTGGCTGGGTCGACTTTGATTCCCTCGGCGGTCACCTGGAAATCCAGAAACTTTCCCGAAGAGACGCCAAAGGCGCACTTCAAAGGATTCATCTTTAGTTTATATTCACGACACCTTTCAAACACCTGTCGCATGACCTCTGTATGGGACGCCCGGGTTTTTGATTAACCACTATGTCATCCACATAGTCTTCAACTTGCTTATGCATCATATCATGGAAAATTGTGGTCATGGCGCGTTGGTAGGTGGCGCCAGCATTTTTCAAACCGAGAGGCATCACAGTATAGTAAAAGTTTCCGAGAGGAGTTCGAAAAGCTGTCTTACTTGCGTCGTGCTCGTACATCTTTATTTGATTGTAGCCGTTGTACCTATCCATGAAAGAGAATATGCCGTGACCACTGGTGGCGTATATCAGCATATCTATGTTAGGAAGAGGAAAATCATCCTTGGGGGAGCATTTGTTCAGATCCCTAAAATCAACATATCACCTGATTTGGCCGCTCTTCTTCTTCTTCACTGGAACCACATTGGCCAACCAGGTGGGATGGAGAATGGGTTTGATGAAACCAGTGGCTAGTAATTTTTGAATTTCCGTCTTGATTTGTTCTTCCACATCATGTCTTAACTGTCTCGGAGATTGTTTGACCGGTTTGGATCCGGGTATTATATGTAGATGACGAGTGACTAGTTTCTCATCCAAGCCAGGCATTTCCTCGTACGTCCATGCGAATACAGCTTGATATTCCTTAAGAAGGTCCACCAGTTTTGCACATTCGTCGGAACATAGAGTTGAGCTGATGGAGACAGGCCGTGGGGATTACTCGCTTCCTATGTTGACAACTTCGAGTTCATCTGTGGTGGAATTGGTTCCGTCCTGCAGTTGTCGTGGTGCATCCGGCACCTCCTCTTGTGGCTCGTTGATATGATTGCATTACATTGGGCGGAGAGACTGGGTGGTAGTCTCCCCTGCTAATTGCTAACAACGGCGCCGATATACGGTTTTCCCCTTTTCGTCACTGCTTGCAATAAAAGCCCGCTCCCGCTTGGTATGAGTATGAGCCGTACTTCCGTTTGATAAGGGGAAATTGGTGTGCTTTTGTTTTGGAGGGATGGCATTAGGTTGGCTCTCTTTGTGTAGCGATGCAAGCCTTTCCTCTTCTTCAATTGATGTCCATGTCGGGAGTGAAGTGCAGTGAAATTTTCCTGATGATTCTGATAAGTGCATAATTCATATGATTTTAGTGTCCATTCCATACTTGTTTAAGCTATTATTCTTGCATATTTTCGTATTATTACTCTTGTTTGCTCTTATTTGCCTCAATTAGGTGAATCATCCAAAAAGGATCTACAAAGTGCTGAAAAGAGCTAAGAAGAGAAGTATCCCAAGTATCCAAGCGCCCAAGTCGAAGAGAAGTGGAAGAAGTGCGACGAAAATGAGCAAAACGCTCAAATCAAGAGAAGGGGAAAATACCGATCTTAACTCATTCAAATTAAGGATTTCTCATCATCATATTGAAGAGAATTGAAAGATAAAAAGAATGCAAAAAGAATGAGGTCATTCCGAGTTTGTATGAAGAAGTTGTGGCCAAAACAGTTTTTATCGAATACCGAAGACAGTGCAGTCCGCGAACTAGGTTCGCAGACCGGGTTCGCAGACTTATTTCCGAAAATTTCTGCTGGATTTTGAAGTTTGCGGACTGGGTTCGCGAACTTAGGTAGTAGGAAACGTGTATTTACACTTTGGAAGGCCTAAGGGCACGTTTGGAATCGTTAGGTCATATTTTTGGGTCGGGTTCCTAAACCAAACTAAATACGTGAAGGCCAAGCAATGTAAACCTATAAAAAGGTATTAGGTTATGTGAAATAGGACACATCATTAGGTCACGAAATTGTTAGGATTTGGAGAGAAGAAACATCATACGGGGCGATTATCAATCGTAACGTTATCTCTTTACTTTTCTCATATGTATATCATGGATGTTTCTACATCCATGAGTAGCTAATAACCTATTGATTGATGATGAATTCTAAGTTGTAAACAAGATTTGAGTTATTATATTAATCTACTTTGAAGTTCTTCATATGATTATCGTTTGTTTATACTATTTGAATATTTATGATTGATTGATAGATTGTTTAGGTGGCCAACTAAATTGATTTTTTGATTCAATCTATTGCTAGTATTAAGTTAGGAGATAAGTAATCATCGAATAACTTGTACACAAGTAGAGAACACAAAACCTTGCAGAGGGATTCTGTGGAGCGATTGTGTGTATAAACAACACTAAAAAGTGGATCTTGATCTAAGAGTCTAACTAGTAGGATCAACCTATAAATTCACAAAAGATAAAGCATTCAATTGGATTACACCTTGAGTGATCTACTACTTGGTGGTTCATCGAATAAAATCTGGTAGGCGAGAACTTCCGTATCCAGTGATATAAGGAATTTAGGGGATAACACTGATCTAGCTGTTATACTACGGTTGGTGATAATCTATGACTAACGACAAGTAGGAAACTATAATAACTCATTGACGGTTTATATACGAAGAAGGATTCCTCGGTCATATCTCTCTCTGTTGATTACAATACAACTTTATTTGCTTTTGATTATTTACTTTGTTCGAAATCTAAAACAAAACCCCTCCTTTGTGACACTTTGACAACTAAAACTCACTGCTATTTGTAGGAACGATCCTTACTTCCATTATATTACCAGTTAATTGTGTGGAAATAAGATTATTAATTTGTTGCACTCACGATACACATCAAATTTTGGCACCGCTGCCGGGAAGCAATCGGTAGCTTTAGTTGTTATTTTTATTAGTTTTATTTTTGTCTTTAGTTATTTCTTTTTAGTTTTTAATTTTTGTTTTCTATATTTTTGTTTCAGGTACTATATCTTTGGTGAATGCTTAAAGAGGGAAGACCGAGTCCAATACGTCTTCGATCCGGCACTCAAATAAAGGACTTCATTCGAGCGGTTAACACTCCGCTTCCTCCTTCTTCATCAAGTGAGTTCGCAGATTCGGACATAGACGAAGAATCAATGGGTGATCGTACACTCAAGGACCTAGCTTCTCACAAGCTAGACACACAACAATGATGTATCCAAACTAACTCAACCTTCAAGATCAAGGCGGGGTTGATTAGAGAGTTACCAAAGTTTCATGGTATGGTGAATGAAGATCCAAACAAACATCTTATGGACTTTTATACCATAGTCATGGCCATGCTTCCACCGGAGACTAATGAGGATGGAGCAATGTTGAAAGCTTTTCTGTTCTCTTTGGCGGGAAATGCTAAGGAATGGTTATATTATTTGCCTTTCGGAAGTGTCACAACATGGAATGGATTGAAGAAAATTTTCCTCGAGAGATATTTTCCCACATCAAAAGCTACTCAACTTCGCAAGGAAATTTGTGGGATAAAGCAAAATATGGGAGAGTCATTGTATGAATGTTGGGACCGATACAAGAGATTGGTGGCAAGCTGTCCACACCATCAATTCATTGATGTTATGATACTCCAATACTTCTATGAAGGTCTTCAACCAAGTGATAGATCTCTTCTTGACGCCGCGGGTGGTGGTGCACTGGTGAACAAGATAGTAACCCAAGCTACCGAGTTGATTGAAAGTATGGCCGCGAACTCGCAACAATTCTATACAAGAGATGAACCAATGGTTAGGCGAGTGCATGAAGTTAGTGATTCATCATCATACCTTGAACAAAGGATGGAGCATGGAAAGGGTCATGCAACGAATGGATGCAGTAATTAATCCGGATGCTGAAACGGAACAAGTAAATACTTTATTTCCAAATCAAAGGCCAAGGTACGATCCATACTCAAATACTTATAATCCCGGTTGGAAGGATCATCCCAACTTTATCTATGCAAACAAGCAAGCGGCTGTACCCAATCCATATGAGAAACAAAGTGGTTTCCAACAACCACACTTTCAACCTCAACAACAATTCCAACCTCAAGTGAAGAAAAAGGATCTTCGATTGATGATAAGCTTAATGTCATGATGCAAGGTATTACGTCATTGTTTCAACAAAACCAACAAAAGACCGATTCGACAATCAAGGTTTTGGAACAAAAGACAGGTTCAGCAATCAAGGACTTAAAAACTCAAATGGTACAATTGACAACCAGTATTAATTTAATGAAAGCTCAAGCATCCACAACAACCATATGTGAATCCAAGAGAGCACGTTAATGCAGTAACTCTAAGAAGTGGGAGACAAACTGAGGAGCCAAATTAACAAAAAGAGGTTAGTAACGACATCGAAAAGGAAGTAGAGGAGAAAACTGTTCCAAAGGAAAAACCAACCTCTAACGGCCAACCTAAGGACACAGTTCCCACTTTTACCATACCACCTCCTTTCCCTAGTCGTTTTGCCAAGTCGAAGAAGCAAGCTCAAGACAAGGAGATCATGGATATTTTTAGCAAGATACACATCAACATTCCATTTATTGAGGCCATCAAAACCGTACCCAGGTATGCCAAGGTTTTGAAGGATTTGTGTACAAGGAAGGCTAGGTTGATTGCTAATGAGATTACTCAAGTGGGCGAAAGTGATACAGCTATGTTACTAAAGAAGACGCCTACAAAGTGTGAAGATCCTGGCGGCTTCACAGTTGACGTTACTATTGGTAACCGACGATTTGAGCGTTCTTTGATTGATTTGGGATCATTCATAAGTGTTATGTCAGCCGATGTTTATGATTCTTTGAATCTCGGACCTTTAAAAGAGGAAAAGATCGCTATTCAATTGGCTAACAAGTCCAATATATATCCTAAGGGAGTCTTGGAGGACGTGTTAGTTCAAGTGAATCAGCTAATATTTCCGGTTGATTTCTACATTGTGGATATGCACAATGGAGATAATTGTTCATCTACTTCGTTACTTCTTGGAAGACCGTTCATGAAAACTGCAAAGACGAAGATTGATGTTGATAGTGGTGCACTCACTATGGAATTTGATAAGGAGGTCATATGGTTCAATATTTTTGAAACCATGCGCTATTCTAGTGATGTTCACTCAGCTTTCCCCATTGATGTTATTGGTTCGTTAAAAATGTTTGACTTGAATGCTGAAGATGAACTTGGAGTTGTGTTACAAAACAATATTGATTTGGATGTTCACGGGCAACCGAACCTGGACTTTAAGATATCCAAAGAGCTATTGGAGATGTGTGGTGCTTTAACAACATTACAAGAAGCAAAAACGGTTAATATTTCTTATATTTCTTTACTCATAACTAATGAGGTTCCTTTACCTTCTATTGTGCATGCACCGAAACTTGATTTGAAGCAGCTTCCAGACCACTTGAAGTACGCATACTTGGGTGATAAAGAAGAACTTCCGGTGATTATTGCAAAGAACCTCACCCCAATACAAGAAGAACGTCTCCTTATGGTTCTGAAAGAGCACAAAACGGGTATTGGTTGGACAATTGTTGATATCAAAGGCATTAGTCCATCCATGTACATGCATAAAATCCTAATGGAAGGTGATTTTAAGCCAGTACGTGATGCTCAGCGTAGGCTTAACCCCCCAATGATGGAGGTCGTGAAGAAAGAGATCCTCAAATTACTAAGTGTGGGGGTGATTTACCCAATTTCTGACAGCAAATGGGTTAGCCCAGTTCAAGTGGTGCCTAAGAAAGCAGGCGTCACTGTTGTTAGAAATCAAGATGATGAACTCGTTCGTACAAGGGTTCAAACTGGATGGAGAGTATGCATAGACTACAGAAGCTTAATGTCGCAACCCGAAAGGATCACTTTCCTTTACATTTCATTGATCAGATGTTAGAAAGGTTAACAGGACACTCACATTATTGCTTTTTGGACGGTTATTCGGGGTACAATCAGATTGTTATTGCACCAGAAGATCAAGAGAAGACTACTTTCACTTGTCCTTTTGGTACGTTTGCTTATAAACGGATGTCGTTTGGTCTTTGCAATGTGCCTGCCACTTTTCAGAGGTGTATGGTCAGTATATTTTCTGACTATGTGGAACGCATCATTGAGATATTTATGGATTATTTTAGTGTTTATGGTGATTCATTTGATTTTTGTTTACAAAATCTTGAACTTGTGCTTAAAAGATGCATAAACACTAATCTTGTTTTAAATTGGGAGAAATGCCACTTTATGGTAAACCATGGCATAGTGCTCGGTCACATTGCGTCCTCTCGAGGGCTTGAAGTTGACAAAGCGAAGATAGACTTAATAAGAAACTTACAATATCCCATTTCGGTGAGGGAGATTCGTTCTTTTCTGGGTCATGCAGGTTTTTACAGGCGATTTATCAAGGATTTCTCCAAAACCTCAATGCCAATGTGCAAATTATTGCAAAAATAGGTTATTTTTGACTTCAACAAGGAGTACAAGGATGCCTTTGATAAACTGAAAGAGTTGTTGACAACTGCACCAATTATCAAGTCACCAGATTGGAGTTTACCATTTGAATTAATGTGTGATGCAAGTGACTATGCAGTTGGAGCCGTTTTGGGTCAAAGAGTAGACAAGTTGTCTCATGTGATTTATTATGCATCTAGGACCCTAAACGATGCACAAATCAACTATTCTACCACCGACAAAGAATTTTTTGCTATAGTGTTTGCACTTGAAAAATTTAGATCCTATTTAGTGGGTGCAAAAGTGGTTGTATATTCTGATCATGCAGCACTTAGGTACATATTAAAGAAGAAAGAAGTGAAAAAGCGGGGGTCTAACAACACCACCCAATATTTTGCTTAGCAATCTGTATGGACAAACTCGAATATACTTTTAAGAGAATCAACAAGACTCAATCAATTAAAAGTATATCAACGAGTTTATATCTCTCTCTTGATTTGATTTACTCAAGCAGGAACTGCGAGTTCTAATCAAATACAAGGAATAACTCGGATGGTACCAACGACCAATATCCGAGGATCAATCAATGACAATCAACAACCAAAGGTTTGATTATTCTAATTGATGATCTAACGCACAACCTGTATTATTTCAATTATAAAGATAAAACAATAGAATGCGGAAACTGAAGTAACACAGACACCAGAAATTTTGTTAACGAGGAAACCGTAAAAGCAGAAAAACCCCAGGACCTAGTCCAGATTGAACACACATTGTATTAAGCCGCTACAGACACTAGCCTACTCCAATCTAACTTTGGACTGGACTGTAGTTGAACCCCAATCAGTCTCCCACTGATCCAAGGTACAATTGTACTCTCTACGCCTCTGACCCAGCAGGATACTGCGCACTTGATTCCCTTAGCTGATCTCACCCACAACTAAGAGTTGCTATGACTCAAAGTCGAAGACTTGATGACAAACAAATCTGTCTCACACAGACAAGTCTATCGAAGAATTAACCTGTCTCCCACAGATAAACCCTAAAAGGTTTAGTTCCGTCTTTTGATATTAATCAAGGTGAACAGGAACCAATTGATAATACGGTCTTATATTCCCGAAGAACAGCCTACAGTTATCAATCATCTCACAACAATCTTAATTGTATGGTAGCGAAACAAGATGTTGCGGAATCACAAACGACGAGACGAAGATGTTTGTGATTACTTTTTATATCTTGCCTATCGGAGATATCAATCTCAAGCCAATCAATATGATTGTTGATAGGATCCGGAGATGCCTATATATGATAACCGCAATCGCACGACGTCTAACTAGTAGACAGCGGCAAGTACGGGTCGTTCCCACAGGGAGCGGTGGAAATACTGAAATCAATATCTCTAATAAACTAACCAGAAATGATGTTTTTGGAATTTTTATAATTTAAAACGAAATAAGAAAACTAGGCTAATAAAATAAATTCAATGGAAAACTAGGTAACCAGGGTTTTAAGACATCCACCACTACTTCTATTCAATTACTGAAATGAAACATAATTATGAAAATATGTTTATCTTTTGTTCTATTGACATCACCTATTATAAGCATAGAGTCGCAAATGTCACTGGTATACCCTAAGCATAGCGCATCAAAAGAATAAATCCAAGCATGCACCATCAAATTGCATCAGCGAGAAAAATATACGAAACTAAATATTAATTCACAAATATTATTTGACTATTCTAAGCATAACCCATCAAAGGATTTAACCCAAGTATGGACTGTCAAACAATGAAACCAAAAATATTTGTAAGACTACCAATTACGCACAAAGGTTTCTAGAACCGGAAATGCAATAACTCGTTTTTCAATCAATCAAATAAACAATATTCAAAGATTAATCAGTTCAAATCATAATGGCCTATTACTTGATAATTCAAATTAATTAAAAGTAGTCTACTACCCCAAAGTGGTTTCAATCATGAACCCTAGTTACATGAATCTAGCAAAACATGTCTTTCTCAAAAGCCATAAACATATGAAAGAAAATCACTAGCTAGTTGAAAACGAAAATGGAAACTCAAACCCAGTTGTGGATGGGGCAAAACGATTTGCTGTTTTACGGGATTGAGGAGACGACCGTACGGAGGAGACTCCTTGAACCGAGCGAATGTTCAACCTCACACAGATGCACTGCAAGAAGGGAGTGCTTTGAATTCGAGAGATCAATCTGTAGTACTCCGGCCTAAACCAAGACAATGGCCGTTCCAGAGTAAATTCGGTCACAAGAGAGGATGGGTTGATCTGTAGGAGGGAAGCTGAGAAATGTGTGGAATCAATGGTAATCAAAGATTGTGGGTGTGTTGTTTATTCTGAATAAGATAAGTTTTGAATGATTGAAATTTCTCAGTTGAGAGTAATTGCTCAATTAATGAGGTGTTGATCTCGTGTTGTCTGTGAGACGTGAGATCGTTGTATATTCAATCATGATTTCAGAGACTTATTTATAATGCTGGAATTGTAGACACCATGATCCCATGAAGTGTGATAGTTGATGGAATCAAAGAGTGGGGAAATAGAAATCGTATTTGAAACCAGTTGCTCATCGTGCGGAGACTTGGTCGATTTTCCATCCACTACTTTGTTAACTCCTTCAACTGATTGCATGACTTGCTCACATTCCATCGTGTGTATGAACACACGTGCCGTAGACCTCCAGACCAAAACCCTAGTTTATATCCCCCCAAGTGACAAGATTGATGTCTCGTGAACGTGGAGTCTGCAGGGCAGACGTGTATTTAGTCAGTTGCTGACTTCATGGGACGATGAGACCTTCTATTTGCTGAGTTGAACATGATTCTGCAAAATGTTCTGAAACTCATGAATTGAACGTGTCCGTTGAGACAGAGGTGTAATTCTCACGTTGAGGTGAGCAAGTATTGCTCATTCGATGAATTGTTGAATATTGATAGTTGAACCAATATTCCTTGGTTTGAGCAAATATTGCTCATCTGAGCAAGTGTTGCTCGTCTGATGAATTATTGACAGCATGACCGAAATAAAACATTAATTAGAATATTGATAGTTGAACGGAGTATAATAAAATGGTGATCATGAGATCGTCGTAAAATTATTAGCGTTCGAATCTGGAATTATGATCCTTGGACTCAGAAACCCTAATTTGATCAATTGATGACCGAGTGATAGTTTATTGAAAATTTAACCATGGAATGAAGGAGGACCGGCTACATGATACTTTGGGTCGACCATGTAGCAATATGCTCGCGTGAGCAAATACCAATACCCCTTGAAGAGTTGGTGAAAAGATGATCAAATGTTGTTTCAATCGTTTTTCATATAATGCTCGTCTCAGCCTTAGGTGATAAAACCTAATTAATTATGGAGAGGTGAGAGACCGACCAAGGGGTCATGAAACCAACCCTGTATGGTCGTGGGATCGAATGACGATCACTTCATGAAATTCCAAAATTATTTGGGAGAGTTTTGGACCTAATACGTGCAATTGCGCAAATTAGGTCAAATCATGAAAATACGTGAGACCAGCTCATTGCGAGCCAAAGAGCCAACCCTGGTTGGTCAAGGTAACATGCTCATGTCGTCAACATGTCCGTGTCTCAGTCCTGAGAATCTTGATATTTTCTGACGTGCGTTTGCGCAACCATTTGAGAAAATATGACAAAATCAGGGTTTTGCTGAAACTGAGGAAACTTCATGAGATGAAGGAAAATAATTATAAAATGAAGGAATATGAGGCGTAGGACCGTTGTAGCCAAGGCATGGCCGGACGGCCAGTGACCACTGTCCCATGGTGCCTTTTCCTAATTTTATAATATTTTTCATGATTTTATGAAAATATCATGAAATCAAGGAATTTTGTTGAAATTAAGGAGTTTCCTTAAAGTGAAAGAGTTTCCATGGGATCAAGGAAGCAAATAATATTAAAATAATAAAATAAGGGTGTGTGGGGCCGGCTAGGACATGGCCGGCCGGCTTGGGCCCGGTCCCACAAGTTTCTCTAATTTTATGTAATTTTTGTGTATTATTTTCCTTGATTTGAAGGAGTTTTCATAATTTGAAAGAAATACCATGAAATTAAGGAATTTCATGGGATCAACGAAACCTTAAAATAATAATAATAAAATAAGGGGCGTGTGGGAACGACTGAGACATGGCCGGCCGGCTGGGCCCGGTCCCACGAGTTTCCCTAATTTTATATTATATTTTCATGGTTTTGTGAAAATACCATGAGATTAAGGAGTTTTCATGAGATTAAGGAAATAATAATAAAATAATGAGGAACCATGAGGTGTGGGGCCGGCCGGGATCAAGGCATGGTCGGTTGGCCAATAATCACCGCCCCACAATGTTTTTTCCAATTTTATATTATTTCTTTGGTGCGAAGGAAATACCATGAAACTGAGGAGTTTCCTCAAAACGAAGGATATTTTTTCAAATGAAAGGATTTTCATAAGATCAAGGAAAATAACAAAAAATATGATAAAACATAAAACTGGCATGGGATTGGCCACGGCACGGCCGGCCGGCCGGTGAGCCCGATCCCTCAGCACCGTGGTCAATATTTAATTATTTATTATTTTCCTTCCTATTTTGCATAGGTTCATCGTTTCGTCGTATTTTGAAATACTCGTTCATGCGGTGATTGTTAGTGCATCATCGTTGAGTACACTTACACCATTTGAGTCGGGGCTTACTCGGAGGTAACTCAGACGCACGTGCGTTGAATATTTATTACTAACCCATGGAATTCTGCTGGGAAGAACCATAGATTGAAGTAACGAAATATTGCGAAAATATTTGAATATTTTCGAAAAATCAGTGGATGAATCCAAGAATTTAGGAATAATTAACTAATGGCTCTATACTAGCAGAGCAAGCTGTCTAGGAGCATTAATTATTCTGACATGAGCTTGCTGGAGCTTCATATCCTTTATATAGTCAGGGAAACTTGTTGTTTGTATCCTGAAGACGTTATCGCTCTATACTAGCAGAGCAAGCTGTCTAGGAGTCGTCAATCTCGTGATTCTATATAGAAATAATTACTGAAGTGTTCAGTATTCATGAGATATGTCTTTGTCCAGCCGAGAGACTACATATCTGCATGTACTCTGAGAGACAGTATTCTCAGTCAGAGGATTCGATGAGAGACCGGTGTCTCAATACTCACATCTGATTGCTGGATCAGGAGTTCGTATAATTATGGGTTTAGGATTTTAGCCTTTGTCGAAAATCCACCATCTACACCAGTTCTTCTTCTCGGCACTGTAGGAGCGCCTCCCTCTTTGTCTCCAAAACGGCCTCCAAAATAGAACTCCAGCTGGCCTCCCCTTCTTCTGTAGTCTCTGTTCGCTTTTATAGTGTTGCCAAGAACCTTAAAATAAGACCTAGCAAATCCTGCCAAAGGCCCAGTCCAGTAGTCCGCATCTTAAGAAAGTGTTCGACCAACCCTATTATCAGATAAACCACACCGAGCTCCTTCCCAGACTGATCACGGTAAAAACCAGTTTCCTTTCCGACTCGTTGGGCATCACCTCCATTAACTGATTCAATGGGAACGGTCCTGTACAAAACCAGCCAACAACCTTCTCTCGCAAGCTCTATCTCCTTCGTACATATACTGCCATCTTCCATTCATCACCAACTAGGCAGCTCACCCAATCATTATATACGGACAACAATCGTCATCTTCTCCCAACAGTACCTTCGGCTTCTTATTTTTGAAGCGTAGTTTGAGTTCCATTTGATGATCACAACTATCACTGCCAACGCCATTCGAAAGCCACCAGCCCCACTACCTCTTTGCTCCATCGACCGCACAACAACTACATCGACTTCAGTTCGAGTAGATGATCGATGCCATCTCTATTCTCGTACACAGCCATACAACTGTTCATCTTTGTTGCCGGCATAAAATTCAGCTGCGTCATTGCCAAGAAGTATTTGAAGATAACCACCACTGCCAATTTTTCCCGACCAGAATCACTTCAATCATTCAGCCAGCGAACCCCCACTCCATTGACAATGAGCTCCACCTCTACTGCCTGCAACGGACCGTTTCTGTTTGAGACCAACTCTCTTCGAGCACAAACACATCTTCTTCCTTGCTTTGCTACTGCTATTATACTCGTCACTTCCATCGTTTTTCTATGCAATCGAGATATTATAGACTGCAGTGACAACCAACACCAATCAGTTGCGAGACCGTTTCCAACTTCAGGACATTACCCAGTCTCCACAATAAGCTGTTGCCACTTGATTTTTCTCTAGTACTACCAATACACGCCATGGATGAATCTCTGAAGTTTCCATCTCGCAAAATGTAACAGCAGATGCTTCAAACCGTCTCGAACTCCATCTGCTTTTTAAGAAATGAGAATCCTTTTTCAATAGAAGACTTACATGCTCTTTTACATACTGACAACACGTGGTGATAATGAAGCCACATCCACTTATTTCTTAAATCCTAAAGGACTCAAGTGCTTGGAAAACAAAGCAAAATTCTTTTGTTTCATGCCATGTTTCTCTGTACGTGAAATGGTAAGATAGCCAACATGAGTTATGGACTTGGGAGCCCACAAGTGCATAAGTTGTCTCATAGTGCCATGAGAGCACCAACTTTAGTTTCGTTGGTTGCAACTGCCATTTAGCTTTTTATTGAGCTGTTTATCTTTCGGAAGCTATTTCCTTGTACTTTCTACAAAAGCACCGAAATAGTGTTATTAGCCAAAATATCGAGTCTTAGCTAATATAAATATAGGTATAAAATGTAGCATTTACAGGCTTATCAACACCCCCACACTTATATTTTGCTAGTCCTCGAGCAAAATAAAGAACTGACCCGCTACACAGCTGGTCATATCATAAGAGAGAGTTAGACCCGCTACACAGCTGGTCATAAAATGAAAATTTGAAATATCATACCAAGACCCGCTACATAGCTGGTCATAGAAAATATCATACAAAAGACCCGCTAAACAGCTGATCATAACCCTGAAAATCATATAATAATTTTTTTTTAAGACCCGCTACACAGCTGATCATCTTTTTTTTTTTTTGTAGACCCGCTAAACAACTGGTCATTCATTCATTTTTTTTAATCAA
>NC_039358.1:96093123-96119405 GCF_003573695.1 Papaver somniferum
CACACTTAAACATTACATTGTCCTCAATGTAATTGAGTCATCCAACATAGAAATTAAGATGGGAAATTCAAGCAAACAAATAAAAGATAGAGGAAAGAAAACAAATCTGATGGGTTGACTCCCATGAAGCAAAATCGTATGGGTTGACTTCCATAAAGCATAATCTTTGTATCCTCGCAAAGCATATATATATATATAAAGTCTGAAAAGTTGGGGATCAATCCAACAAATCAATTCAGCTGCGAATATGAACCTGTAAACACTATAAACCTCCAAAAAGATGTGTAAATCCATTCTCAATAGAAAATAGTCCTTAGTTGAGAAAAGTAAATCACTCACATGGACAACCAACATAGAATACCTATTAGTTTCTATTCGAGAAGCACACTCTAAATCAGGTCCTAAATCAGCTGTAATACATTCAGTCGACACATTATCTTCGCTAGAAATCAGAGGAGGTAATGAATTGACATTTTCAAAAGGAAAAGAATTATCAAACTCAGCACAATGACCTAAATATGCATTTAGTGGTTCAAGTTTATCAAAATCAGTCACTCCTTAATCTGGTTCTAAGTCTTCGGAAACAATTTCCGTTATGGAGTTACCTTGATTAACCATTGGAGGGCGCAATGCATTGACAATGTCAATAAGCATAGGATCATCAGAATCTGCAAAGTGGGATAAACAAACTGAGATTGGTTCAAAATCAGCAGTTAAAGTTACCTGACCAGTATCAATCGGCTCATGCACGGTATCAAGAATAGGCAAGACCTCTGGGTACTTAGATGCAAAGTAACCCAACACCACTTTAGAAGCACACAATTCTGACCCTAAATTAGGCAACTTTTGGAAGTCTAAGGGTTTAGAAACAACCTCTAAGTCGGGTGAATGATCTTGTGAGATAGATTCATCCATGGAATTAGGAAAATCATCCACACAATCATCCACAAGGTCATTTATAAGTTCTGTATGGAACAAAGAGTCAGTACAAAATTCATCATCATCAGCAAATAATCTTTGACATTCAAGAACTCTCAATCTTTGTTCCAAACTAGGCGGTGTGTGTTTGTAATACTTCTCATATATTATTAAAGGTGATTCTTCACTTACCATATGTGGAGAAAAAACTCCATACCGTAGCCTATGCATATATTCCCCAAGCGTTATATCAGAAGATGTCTCCTGAGAATGCGAACTTCTACGCTTATATTCCGCAAGTGTCATCTTAGATGACGTCTCGTGCAAAGAATTCATCATCCTCCAAAAGGTACCTGAAATAAAATTCTAAACAGAAACCAAGTCAGATTGAACTAAAAATGAAATAAAAGACTATACAAAAATAAAAATAAAAATAAAATAAAATAAATAAAAACCTAACTATTTACAAAATCAAAAAAATATTAATTACAATATTCCACAGCCGCTCCCCGTGGGAACGACCCGTACTTGCCGCTGTCTACTAGTTAGACGCCGTGCGATTGCGGTTATCATATATAGGCATTTCCGGATCCTATCAATTTTTGGCGTCGTTGCCGGGGATGCCTATATATGATAACCGCAATCGCACGACGTCTAACTAGTAGACAACGGCAAGTACGGGTCGTTCCCACAGGGAGCGGTGGAAATACTGAAATCAATATCTCTAATAAACTAACCAGAAATGATGTTTTTGGAATTTTTATAATTGAAAACGAAATAAGAAAACTAGGCTAATCAAATAAATTCAATGGAAAACTAGGTAACCAGGGTTTTAAGACATCCACCACTACTTCTATTCAATTACTGAAATGAAACATAATTATGAAAATATGTTTATCTTTCGTTCTATTGACATCACCTATTATAAGCATAGAGTCGCAAATGTCACTGGTATACCCTAATCATTGTAGGATCCAAATATCGCACAATAGTAAGATCTCGCGAGAATGTAGCAGGAGCCTGAGAGAACGTAGCGAGAGCCTGAGATAATATGAGCTGTCATCCACTATGTAATATCCTATATAAAGAGAAAGGCAAGAGAGAGAAATACTAATAATCAGAAAGGGATACACATTTTAGGATCAGAGAGGAGGACACATTTGTAGAGAGAGAGAGAGAGAGAGCAGAATTTGCATTATTATCTTCTTCTTCCTTCTTCAACCCAGAGCTCCAAATACTCATTAATGGAGTCTCAATTGTAATCCATATGTAATTATAAACAATCATAGTGAAGATCCCTAACCCCGTGGATGTAGATCACATTGATCGAACCACATAAATCTTGTGTCTTATTTTCTATTTTCATTATATTATCTTTATTTTCATATCAAATAAGTTTAGATCTAGAAATTATAGTCATGATAATACAAGGGGTGTGTTGTGGGATTTCCTGCAACTACATTTTTGGCTCTAGAAACAGGGAGGAGTAAAGGATTTATCCCTCCTGTAGCTTGTTGGTTCAAGAAATTTCCATGAAGATTAGCTATTATTCATATTTTTCTATATCTACAAAGTTTAGGTTCAAAAATGGAAATTTTATGGAAGAAATCACACTTTCAGGGAGTAAACATCATCAACAATTCAAAGACATGAAAAGAGTGAGAGAAAAAAATTAGTTGTTGTGGTGAAATTTAAGGAAAAAATGGAAGTTTCAGTGGAAGATTTTCATGTTCAGGAGAAGAAACAAAGGAAAGACGAAGATAAGATAAGAGGCAGGCGCTGTAATTTCTGTCACAAACAGAAATTCGCACATATGGTTTAAGGTTGAGCGAACAACAAATAGATCACGGGTTCGAATTCGCAGAGACACATATTTTTCATTTTCTTCTGAGTTGCATGGGAGAATAAAAGAATAAGGAAAAAAGTTATGCGTTAATTTCGCAGAGGGGTTCTTGCACAATTGGTCCAGAGAGCAGTATGTGCGTTCGTGGTCGCAAGTTCGAATTCGCCTGCGAACATAGTTTTCTTCTTTTTTACAGAGAGCGAAAAAATGATAATTTCGCAATATTGTTTCATTATTTCGCGAACAAGAGGCAGCACAATTGGTCATCTACGAAGTTAATGAGTTCATGGTCTTGTGATCAAGTCCCAACACAGACGTATTTTTTCGCACATATATTTCTTTGATTATTTCGCACAGAAGAGAGTTGATGATAATTTCACAAAGATATTTCGCAAAGAATAAGCTTGCACAATTGGTCACGAGGCATGAATGCAAGCAGTAGGTCGCGATATCAATTCTTACTTCTCGCATGTTTATTTTTGTTACGCGAAATTTATACAGAATTGCCTCTCACACAGTTGGAATTTGATTACTTCACAAGAACTTTGATTATTTCGCAAGAGAGGCTTAGCACAGTTGGTATGGTGTGAGAATATGCAAGTAGCAGGTCGCGGGTTCAATTCTTGCCTCTCGCATCTGTTTTTGCTAAGCGACATTTATACTTCATGCAATGTATTTTTCGCGCGAGATTGACAACAACAGCGAATCACATAAAAGCTAAGTACCACTTTCCTTGAACATTTTACTTTTACAGAAAATAAAAGATTTTTGATTTGATTTACAAAAGGCGATATAATCGCAGAATTACAGAAATTTCAGAATTACAAAGATTCCACAATTACAAAAGAAACCGAGAAATATCTTGCACAGATCAATTTATATATTTCTCTTGAAAATTTTCTTTGTTTCAAATGAGAATGATATCTAACATGGAGAGTAGTAGGAGGCAAAATAAGACCTTCCATCAACAGGCTAGTAAGACCTTCCATCAACAGGCTGCATAAGACCTCATTAGGATCATTTCCATGAAAGATGTTTATCGGATGAGACGAAACAAGTTATACAAAGGAAATCAAAACAAAGAAAAACGATTTGAACTTGCAATTAAATGAAAATTTTTGATAAAAGAAATGTTGAATACTAATCTAAATTCTTATTTTCATTACAGCATTGCATGAGGCAGAGAACGTGGAGTATAATTTCGCAATACTTCTTATTCGCAATCAAGGACGGATACTTCTTATACTTCTTCAAGGATACTTCATACTTCTTATATATTTCGAGGATTAAGTACTTCTCAAAGGATACTTCATACTTCTTATATATTTCGAGGATTGAGTACTTCTTATACTTCTTCAAGGATACTTCATACTTCGCATACTTCAAGAGATGATACTTCTTATTTACTTCGCAACGCTCCGGAACTTCACAAAAGAATAAAGGCAAGTACGTACTTTTCAAGTCCAATATTCTTTCGCTCATTCCTCCAACAACTACAACAAGGTGGATTTTTCCTTAAAGATCGCTCTTCAAGCAATATTCAAGGAAAAAGAGGCAAGATGTAGGATCCAAATATCGCACAATAGTAAGATCTCGCGAGAATGTAGCAAGATCCTGAGAGAACGTAGCGAGAGCATGAGATAATATGAGTTGTAATCCACTACATATGAGCTGTCATCCACTATGTAATATCCTATATAAAGAGAAAGGCAAGAGAGAGAGAAAATAATAATCAGAAAGGGATACACATTTTAGGATCAGAGAGGAGGACACATTTGTAGAGAGAGAGAGCAGAATTTGTATTATTATCTTCTTCTCCCTTCTTCAACCAAGAGCTCCAAATACTCATTAATGGAGTCTCAATTGTAATCCATATGTAATTACAAATAATCATAGTGAAGATCCCTAACCCCGTGGATGTAGATCACATTGATCGAACCACGTAAATCTTGTGTCTTATTTTCTATTTTCATTATTTTTATCTTTATTTTCATATCAAATAAGTTTAGATCTAGAAATTATAGTCATGATAATACAAGGGGTGTGTTGTGGGATTTCCTGCAACTACAATCATAGCGCATCAAAAGAATAAATCCAAGCATGCACCATCAAATTGCATCAGCGAGAAAAATATACGAAACTAAATATTAATTCACAAATATTATTTGACTATTCTAAGCATAACCCATCAAAGGATTTAACCCAAATATGGACTGTCAAACAATGAAACCAAAAATATTTGTAAGACTACCAATTACGCACAAAGGTTTCTAGAACAGCAATGCAACAACTCGTTTTTCAATCAATTAAATAAACAATATTCAAAGATTAATCAATTCAAATCATAATGGCCTATTACTTGATAATTCAATTTAATTAAAAGTAGTCTAGTACCCCAAAGTGGTTTCAATCATGAACCCTAGTTACATGAATCTAGCAAAACATGGCTTTCTCAAAAGCCATAAACATATGAAAGAAAATCACTAGCTAGTTGAAAACGAAAATGGAAACTCAAACCCAGTTCTTCTTCTCGGCACTGTAGGAGCACCTCCCTCTTCGTCTCCAAAACGGCCTCTGAAATAGAACTCCAGCCGGCCTCCCCTTCTTCTGTAGTCTCTGTTCGCTTTTACAGTTTTGCCAAGAGCCTTAAAATAAGACCTAGCAAATCCTGCCAAAGGCCCAGTCCAGTAGTCCGCAGCTTAAGAAAGTGTTCGACCAACCCTAATATCAGATTAACCACACTGATCTCCTTCCCAGACTGATCACGGTAAAAACCAGTTTCATTTCCGACTCGTTGGGAATCACCTCCATTAACTGATTCGATGGGAACAGTCCCGTACAAAACCAGCCAACAACCTTCTCTCGCCAGATCCATCTCCTTCGTACAAATGCTGCCATCTTCCATTCATCACCAACTAGGCAGCTCACCCAATCATTACATACGGACAACAATAGTCATCTTCTCCCAACAGTACCTTCGGCTTCTGATAGACGCATTTATGTGTCTATTTTGTCCACAATGTTTCGTATTGTTAGTACTCGTTTTCATCTTTATTATGGTGTTTTGTGTGTTTGTAGGTATTTTTTGGAAATAAACATTTTTTGGAAAATTCGGCTCGAAAAGTTACCCGGGGCACCCGAAGGACATTTTCTAAACGGTCCCCATTTTTGGTTAAGGGGCACTCCACTGCTAAGGGACACACTACTTCTAAGGGCACCCCTACTCTGGATAAGGGGGCCTCCTTCTTCACGACAAAATGAAAATGGCGGGAAAAGTTTCGTTCAAATTTTCAGTTTCACCGAGATTCCCTGGCTTGGTTTTGGATTAGATTTCATCGGGTTTCTTCCTAGATTCGCATTGGATTGGGCATGTTTCATCCAAACAGGGTTGGTAAAGAGTTTTATCGAAAAGAACGGGGAGAATACGTGGAACATGGACTTGGAGAAAGACACGGGATATCCCATGATGATTGGAAGTTGGCGTAAGTTCTGAAGGGATTTGACTCAATCTTTGTTGTGTTGGCGACGTGTTTGGAGGGATTAAACACCAGTTGACAGCAACAGGCGCGTGAATGAGAGAAAAAGGGAAAGATATTTCCCGTATCTGCATGAAAATAAAACCGTATATATTTGATTGACTTCCGAGATTATTTGGAGTTATGGGGACTTATTCTCGGTCCAAATGGGTTTATATAGGCTGCTGGGATCACAAACAGGGGTTATGGAGAGTTAAGGGTGAAGTTCTGGTCCGTAGAAGAAGTTGCAGACGAGTTCTGCACTTTCAGGCGAAGAAGAAGAGGAAGAACACAAAACATCATATTTAGACAGTCGCAGAAACCGTTGCCTATACATTCAAATCCAATAACTTTGTAACAATTTCTGTAACATTTATTTCGAGTTCGCAACAGTCTTTTAGTGTGTCTTTGTAACAGTGGGTTCTGTAACAGTTATATCTGTTACAAACACACTGATATATACTCTTTCCTATTGCAAACACCTTTTGAGCAATAAAAAATTCCTTTGAGTGTGTTTTCACCATGTGGAGCTAGAACCCATCATTGGGACAACGGAGGAAGCTGGATTTCATCCTTGGGGTAATTTAATTAATTCCTTATTTATTTTTTGCACCGATTTTAAATGATTTATGATTTCTATTAATCAATTGTTATCTTGTTAGATAGTGTATGCTTAGTCTTAGGTGCTTTAGATACACTATGCTTGTAATTTACAATTGATGTTTTACGAAATCTACTTTGGTAAAGAATAGAGTCATTGTTTCTTTTGTTTTGAGCTATAAATGTCTAGGATAAATTTATGAATCCCATGAACATGAAAAGCAGTGGAATCCTGAGTCACGGTCCCTCTTCATCCTGTGACTTTATTTTGTATATATATATTTTCTTATTTTTAGTATTTTCTTTTATTAAAATTTAAAATAAATTCGACAAGTCTGAGTGAACGACAGCCTTTCTTACCACTATTAAAATTCGATTAATTTTTGGCGCCGCCGACGCGGACTTGTGTATAGATTTTTTTTTAGGTTTTATTTTTATTTTTATTATTTTTGTTCTTTTTTACGCCTTTTGGTATTTCTTATTTGTTTTCAGATTTGGAGCTGAGCTAAAGAAAAAGGGACAAAGTGATGAAAACAAAAGCGAAGCCAAAGAAGGAAAGAAAAGAGGAATACAAAAGGAGTGAAGAAGAAGATTTTGTATATTATTTTATTTTATTTTTTTAGAAACTGTAATTAAGGTTTTTATTTTTGTAATATTTTATTTTTGGACATTTATTTTTTCTTTTCTTTCGAACATTGAACTTTGGGATTTTCTTTTTTTTAAAACCCTACGGAAGGGTAGTTTTAAATATAAACTGTGTGCAGAGAAGGACGACGATTACGATATCGCCTCGGCCCCACGGGTTCGTACATGACATAGGAGTCGTGGCCCGAGTCGACTTCAACGGTTCATCCCCCGTCTGGAACGGGAGGTAAGAGTTCTAAACACCCGCGAATCCCCTGACAGCGGGTTTACTGGATGATTTTGTATGCATATATGTTGAGGACCTGAAATCGGATTTAATTTTCTAGTAAAGGGAAAGGCCTGGCCAAATCAAGATAAGAACTCGGATTTCATCACCGTTTCCTTCTTGCCCGCCTTAGGAACACGTAACCTACGCGAACCTAAGCTTAAATACTTACTAGAACGAGACCGATAGGGTAACGAGCTTAATAGGAAAGTCATTCGAAAAATATTGGTTACTCTTTTAAGCATACTTCGAAGTTCATGATGGTTTATGTGAGTTGAATGTGTGACTGCGCCGCCTTGTAATACCGGTGAGGCCTTGGGTATCAAAGCTCCACCGAGCTTCCCTCGCATCTATTCAACTTAATTTGACTCGGATTGATTCCATAGGGGTTTGCTTAAATTGTAACGAATTCCCTTTCGAAGAATTAGAAGCTGGTCTAGAAACAATCTAAGTGTACCCTTCATGCTTTTTGTTTGCTAGATAAAATAGGCTTGTTGTGGTCGAGTCAGCCTTCTTTGTGTTTGTTTAGAATTCCCTTGTAGTTAGGATGTCGAACTGGTATTATAATATCCAATACAATGAGTATCTGACTGAGCAGCTTGGACATTATCCTTTTTATGACCATAGTGTGAATAGTGATTGAGAACGCGAAACTTTTGAAGGTTATGGTCCATACCATTGTGAGCCCAATTACTATGCACATACCCACAGGTCATACGAGCAAAACAATCCTTCTATTTCTCTTGAAGAGTCTCTCAAGAGTTTCAATGAGTCAACACGGAAGTTATTTATGAAAGAGACTTATAATATTCTTCTCCCAGAAGAGTCCGTAGAGCAGTCAACTAAGATTTCTCTAGAAGAGTCCCTCAAGTAATTTACTGAGAGTGCAAATAGGATTGTGGAAAAACTTGCTCAGGATAGTCTTAATTTCCAATATAGTGTTCCCAATACCACCCTTGAAAATAAGGATAGTTCTTATTCACATAATCAAGATGACGAGGTTAGAATTGGTAACACTACTTGTTTAGATGAAGTTCGATCATTATCATGTCATTATAATGATGATTATGATGAGGATAGTATTGATGAAGAACATGAAATATGTAGGCATAATGATCAGGAATTTGTTACTCCGATTGAGATTTATAATGATAGTGTTGTTTCTAGTACAAATCCAAATAATTTTAATAATTATTCACCTATTCAAAAGGATGAGGATTTGACTAGAGATACCACCGTTTTAGACGATGTAGTTCATGATCCTTTAGCCTGCACTATGTTGGATAATCCATTATTTGATGTGCCTATCAGTGAATCGGAGGAAGTAACTATGATTAATACCTTAGTTAATGAGCCTTTACTAGAAACTTTCGCTGGTAATCCTTTATATGATTGTGATGATGGTTTAGAGGAAAGAGTTTACCCTGAGAATAATGTTTTAGATTCTAGCGATTTAGAAACACTAATCTTAGAAGACCATAAACTCGTAGAGATGAGTGTGGATGAACCCGACTTAGAAGAATCAATTGACCATTTTCAGGAATCTGATGACCTAGAAATTAGGGAAGTTGTGACTAGTATTTCTAGAGACACAGAAAACTCTAAGTTTGGGGGTAATTATCATTCTCCGTGTGCTTTAACTATTAGAGAGTTCCCTCGTGTAGGACTTGACATTTGTTCCTCAACCATCTTACAAGATTATCTTCATACACATTTTACCGAACCTAATGATGTCCAGAAAGAAGCTCAGTTGTTAGAAACCCATCCTCTGGTTGATGTGGTTAACCCATGCTATGATACCAAGATTAAACTTTTCTTCCAATTGTGGGAACATATGATTTTCAGATGTGTCGGTTATTAAGTTTTGAGACTAAACCTAATTACTTTAGGATATTAGAGTCGACACATTTTCTTAAGAATGACCATTATTATGGTCAACTTTGTGAGTCAAATCTGATTGACTTAGAGGATCCCTAATTATTCAGGTTGTTGTTATGATCTTCTAAGTTCATAGTTGAGTTTTTCCAGACTCTAATACCTGAACCGGATCTTAGCTTTGAGGAAATCCAACCAATGAAAGCTTTTTATTTAGACCCTTTCATAGAGCCTGAACCTGAACCACAACTAGTTGTAGTTGTCTTAAACAAGGGTATGTTCAATATCTTTTTGGTCTGTTGCAGTTTCCTCTTATTGTGGTTACCTTATTTCTTTTCCCTCATGTGGTAATAGTTTCTCCTTGTTCATGTTTTTAATTTCATCTTTAGAACATTGAGGACAATGTTAGATTTAAGTTTGGGGGTACGGGAGAAACTTCTAGCGTCACATAGTATCCGGTTAGCTAAGTTTACATACTGTTTCTCACCGAAAAGATATAAATTGGAATTGCTAGGGATAACATTCTATTGAGACATTAGATAAAAAGACATTGAGATTTTTGAAATTCAGGAGAGAACTTGTTCCTTTTAGAGGGTATCCGTGACGGACCTAACCATCCATGATAGAAAGGCAAGTAGGTCAGAAGGAAATGCCAAAAAGACAAAGCAACCTCACAATGTAGTCTTAGTTACTGGATTACGACTCTCTCTCAGTAGAAACTTATCATCATCAACAAGCGGGCGACATCAAAATCTATGAAGAAAGTTGAAGACGTTTAAGGTTTAGAAGCAACAATAGAAAAGAATAATTCAAAAATCAAAGCTGAAGACTTAGTTACAAAAAGTTATAAGAGCAAATGATATAAGTTGTTGAAGTTCATGATACCAAGACATCACAAGTTGTGAAGATCCAAGTTCTAAAGTCCTTCTCTCATGGCCATTTAAATTTTTGTCTAGTTATTTTTGTGTTGAAAAAAAAAAGGAAAAATGAAAGAAAAAAATGAAAGAAAAAAATTGAAAAATGAAAAAATCATCGTTACGTTTTGTTCAATAAGGCCATAGGGAAGTAGAAATCTATAAGGAAGTTTCAAGCATGAAATTAAGGAGAAAAGTTAAATTGTCAAGGTTCTACGAGGTTCGAGAGTTTATCATCAACAGTTGAAGCCGAAGAAGACGTTGTTTCTACTGAGTACTATGAGAGAGTCGAAGAGAGATGCATATTGGTTGCTTTGTTAGTCCGCTTTCCATCTGGCACAAGATTTTTCTAGCACTGGTTCAACTCATCACAGTAATTAGTCCAGCTGTATAGCAGATGTCCCTCTCATCTTTATCTCTCTCCTAATCTTATCCAGCTGTAAATCAGCGGACGCATCTTACAATGTTTATCTAGCTGTGCAGCGGATATATCTTTATCTAGCAGTGTTGAGGATGTGTCTCCCCTTTTCTTTAGTCAGCTTTAGAGCTGGCACCTTTAATTTCTATGGCATTCTAGTTACTTGGAGATAAGTTGAGAATTTGTAGGTCCTCATAGCTCTTTGGATACTTGTGACCAATTAGAAGTCATGGTTTTGTGGGTACACCTTTGGTAAACCCTCCCGAGATTAACTCGGTTTTGTTTTTTTAGTTTTGCTCGAGGACTAGAAAATAATAAGTTTGGGGGTATTTGATAGACGCATTTATGTGTTTATTTTGTCCTCAATGTTTCGTATTGTTAGTACTCATTTTCTTCCTTATTATGGTGTTTTGTGTGTTTGTAGGTATTTTTTGGAAATAAACATTTTTTTGGAAAAATCGGCTCGAAAAGTTACCTGGGGCACCTGAAGGACATTTGCTAAACGGACCCCATTTTTGGTTAAGGGGCACTCCACTGCTAAGGGACACATTACTGCTAAGGGCACCCCTACTCTGGATAAGGGGGCCTCCTTCACGACAAACTGAAAATGGCGGGAAAAGTTCCGTTCAAATTTCCAGTTTCACCGAGATTTCCTGGCTTGGTTTTGGATTAGATTTCATCGGGTTTCTTCCTAGATTCGCATTGGATTGGGCATGTTTCATCCAAACAGGGTTGGTAAAGAGTTTTATCGAAAAGAACGGGGAGAATACGTGGAATAGGGACTTGGAGAAAGACACGGGATATCCCATGATGATTGGAAGTTGGCGTAAGTTCTTAAAGGATTTGACTCAATCTTTGTTGTGTTGGCGATGTGTTTGGAGTGATTAAACACCAGTTGACAGCAACGGGCGCGTGAATGAGAGAAAAAGGGAAAGATATTTCCCGTATCTGCATGTAAATAAAACCGTATATATTTGATTGACTACCGAGATTATTTGGAGTTATGGGGACTTAGTCTCGGTCCAAATGGGTTTATATAAGCTGCTGGGATCACAAACGGGGGTTATGGAGAGTTAAGGGTGAAGTTCTGGTCCGTAGAAGAAGTTGCAGACGAGTTCTGCACTTTCAGGCGAAGAATAAGAGGAAGAACACAAAACAACATATTTAGACAGTCGCAGAAACCGTTGCCTATACATTCAAATCCAATAACTTTGTAACAATTTCTGTAACATTTATTTCGAGTTCGCATCAGTCTGTTAGTGTGTCTTTGTAACAGTGGATTCTGTAACAGTTATATCTGTTACAAACGCACTGATTTATACTCTTTCCTCTTGCAAACACCTTTTGAGCAATAAAAAATTCCTTTGAGTGTGTTTTCACCATGTGGAGCTAGAACCCATCACTGGGACAACGGAGGAAGCTGAATTTCATCCTTGGGGTAATTTAATTAATTCCTTATTTACTTTTTGCACCGATTTTAAATGATTTATGATTTCTATTAGTCAATTGTTATCTTGTTAGATAGTGTATGCTTAGTCTTAGGTGCTTTAGATACACTATGCTTGTAATTTACAATTGATGTTTTACGAAATATACTTTGGCAAAGAATAGAGTCATTGTTTCTTTTGTTTTGAGGTATAAATGTCTAGGATAAATTTATGAATCCCATGAACATGAAAAGCAGTGGAATCCCGAGTCCCGGTCCCTCTTCATCCTGTGACTTTATTTTGTATATATATATTTTCTTATTTTTAGTATTTTCTTTTATTAAAATTTAAAATAAATCCGACAAGTCTGAGTGAACGACAACCTTTCTTACCACTATTAAAATTCGATCATCTTCTTATTTTGGAAGCATAGCTTGAGCTCCATTTGATGACCACAACTATCACCGCCAACGCCATTCGAAAGCCACCAGCCCCACTACCTCTTTGCTCCATCGACCGTACAAAAACTGCATCGACTTCAGTTCGAGTAGATGATCGATGCCATCTCCATTCTCGTACACAGCCATACAACTGTTCATCTTTGTTGCCGGCATAAAATTCAGCTGCGTCATTGCCACGAAGTATTTGAAGATAACCACCACTGCCAATCTTTCCCGACCAGAATCACTTCAATCATTCATCCAATGAACCCCCACTCCATTGAAAACGAGCTCCACCTCTACTGCCTGCAACAGACTGTTTCTGTTTGAGACCAACTCTCTTCGAGCAAAAACACATCTTCTTTCTTGCTTTGCTGCTGTTATTATACTCGTCACTGCCATCGTTTTTCTATGCAATCGAGATATTATAGACTGCAGTGACAACCAATACCAATCAGTTGCGAGACTGTTTCCAACTTCAGGCCATTACCCAGTCTCCACAATAAGCTGCTGCCGTTTGATTTTTCTCTAGTACTACCAATACACGCCATGGATGAATCTCTGAAGTTTCCATCTCTCAAAATGTAACAGCAGATGCTTCAAACCGTCTCGAACTCCATCTGCTTTTTAAGAAATGAGAATCCCTTTTCAATCTGATAAAGAGAAGACTTACATGCTCTTTTACATACTGACAACACGTGGTGATAATGAAGCCACATCCACTTATTTCTTAAATCCTAATGGACTCAAGTGCTTGGCAAACAATGCAAAATTCTTTTGTTTCATGTCATGTTTCTCTGTACGTGAAATGGTAAGATAACCAACATGAGTTATGGACTTGGCAGCCCACAAGTGCATAAGTTGTCTCATAGTGCCATGAGAGCACCAACTTTAATTTCTTTGGTTGCAAATGCCATTTATCTTTTTATTGAGTTGTTTATCTTTCTGAAGCTATTTCCTTGTGCTTTCTACAAAAGCACCAAAATATCGAGTCTTGGCTAATATAAATATGGGTTTAAAATGTAGCATTTACATGCTTATCAACACCCCCACACTTATATTTTACTAGTCCTCGAGCAAAACAAAGAACTGACCCGCTACACAACTGGTCATATCATAAGAGAGAGTTAGACCCGCTACATAGCTGGTCATAAAATTAAAATTTGAAATACCATACCAAGACCCACTACACAGCTGGTCATAGAAAATATCATACAAAAGACCCGATAAACAGCTGGTCATAACCCTGAAAATCATATAATAATTTTTTATTTTTTTAAGACCCGCTACACAGCTGATCATCTTTTTTTTTTTGTAGACCCGCTAAACAGCTGGTCATTTATTCATTTTTTTTAAAATAAAAATTCCTAACGAAAGTGCCACTCCCCCACACTTAAACATTACATTGTCCTCAATGTAATTGAGTCATCCAACATAGAAATTAAGATGGGAAATTCAAGCAAACAAATACAAGATAGAGGAAAGAAAACAAATTTGATGGGTTGACTCCCATGAAGCAAAATCGTATGGGTTGACTCCCATAAAGCATAATCTTTGTATCTTTGCAAAGCATATATATATATAAAGTCTGAAAAGTTGGGGATCAATCCAACAAATCAGTTCAGCTGCGAATATGAACCTGCAAACACTATAAACCTCCAAAAAGATGTGTAAATCCATTCTCAATAGAAAATAGTCCTTAGTTGAGAAAAGTAAATCACTCACATGGACAACCAACAT
Source organism: Papaver somniferum (assembly GCF_003573695.1). Classification (NCBI taxonomy): domain Eukaryota; kingdom Viridiplantae; phylum Streptophyta; class Magnoliopsida; order Ranunculales; family Papaveraceae; genus Papaver; species Papaver somniferum. Next base: position 96,107,724 of record NC_039358.1, read on the forward strand.
AGAATACCTATTAGTTTCTATTCGAGAAGCACACTCTAAATCAGGTCCTAAATCAGCTGAAATACATTCGGTCGACACATTATCTTCGCTAGAAATCAGAGGAGGTAATGAATTGACATTTTCAAAAGGCAAAGAATTATCAAACTCAGCACAATGACATAAATATGCATTTAGTGGTTCAATTTTATCAAAATCAGTCACTCCTAAATCTGGTTCTAAGTCCTCGGAAACAATTTCCGTTATGGAGTTACACTGATTAACCATTGGAGGGCGCAATGCATTGACAATGTCAATAAGCATAGGATCATCAGAATCTGCAAAGTGGGATAAACAAACTGAGATTGGTTCAAAATCAGCAGTTAAAGTTACCTGACCAGTATCAATCAGCTCATGCACCATATCAAGAATAGGAAAGTCCTCTGGGTACTTAGATGCAAAGTAACCCAACAACACTTTAGAAGCACACAATTCTGATCCTAAATTAGGCAACTTTTGGAAGTCTAAGGGTTTAGAAACAACCTCTAAGTCGGGTGAATGATCTTGTGAGATAGATTCATCCATGGAATTAGGAAAATCATCCACACAATCATCCACAAGGTCATTTATAAGTTCTGTCTGGAACAAAGAGTCAGTACAAAATTCATCATCATCAACAAATAATCTTTGACATTCAATAACTCTCAATCTTTGTTCCAAACTAGGCGGTGTGTGTTTGTAATACTTCTCATATATTGTTAAAGGTGATTCTTCACTTACCATATGTGGATAAAAAACTCCATACCGTAGCCTATGCATATATTCCCCAAGCGTCATATCAGAAGACGTCTCCTGAGAATGCGAACTTCTACGCTTATATTCCGCAAGTGTCATCTTAGATGACGTCTCGTGCAAAGAATTCATCATCCTCCAAAAGGTACCTGAAACAAAATTCTAAACAGAAACCAAGTCAAATTAAACTAAAAATGAAATAAAATGTTATACAAAAATAAAAATAAAAATAAAATCAAATATATAAAAATCTAACTATTTACAAAATCAAAAAATTCTAATTACAATATTCCACAGCCGCTCCCCATGGGAACGACACGTACTTGCTGTTGTCTACTAGTTAGACGCTGTGCGATTGCGGTTATCATATATAGGCATCTCCGGATCCCATCAATTTTTGGCGCCGTTGCCGGGGATGCCTATATATGATAACCGCAATCGCACGACTTCTAACTAGTATACAGCGGCAAGTACGGGTCGTTCCCACAGGGAGCGGTGGAAATACTGAAATCAATATCTCTAATAAACTAACCAGAAATGATGTTTTTGGAATTTTTATAATTGAAAACGAAATAAGAAAACTAGGCTAATAAAATAAATTCAATGGAAAACTAGGTAACCAGGGTTTTAAGACATCCACCACAACCTTCTTCTGAAGATCCTTCATGTACTGCAATCCATGAGAATTAGTTTGTACAGAAGAATTTCTCCTTAAGACAGAGTTTTCCTTTTCCAAGGATCTGCACTGTTCATGGGCTAGAGTAAGGGATGCTTCTAGTTTCTCTTTTTCAACACGAAGCATGTTAATCTCTGATGAATGCGTCTCAATCCAACTTTTCTCTCTAATTGAGTCTTCCTTAACTATATCCTCAAGAACACTAATCTTTTCACGTTGTAAAGTAGTTTTTTGGAGAAGTTTTTCAATATTCTTAGAGAATGACTCAATGATGCTATAGAGTTCATGTTCTCGATCAAGAGACTTTTCAAATTCCTCAATAAGCTGATCATGATCCTGAAAATCAATGATCTCAGTAGGATTTTTTGAAATTCTGGTGAGCTCCATTTCAGCTTTTGCCATAGTGCCCAATGTCTCATCGGAGAGAGAATTGTTGACACAAGATGGAACAATCTTCTTACCTCGGGATTCGGAAGAATCAGCTAAAGAGTAATCCTTTGAGGTATTCCCAAGACATTTGGCATAGTTAAAAGCTTTAGAAGACATCTTGGTATGCGTATATGTCAGAGATTCTATTCTCAGACTCATATTGCCACAAACACAGACTTGTAAGGTCTTTTAAACGTGTTTGCCTGCTCTGATACCAATTGAAAAAGTAGGGGTACAACAACCACACCCAATATTTCGCTTAACAATCTGTATGGACAAACTTCAATATACTTTCTAGAGAATCAACTAGACAGTCTACTCAATCTAAATAAAAAGTATATCAAAGAGTTTATATCTCAATCTCTTGATTTGATATATACTCAAGCAAATAGAAATCTGCGAGTCTTTATCAAATACTATAGTGATAACTTGGATGGTACCAAAGACCAATATCCAAGTGTCAATCAATTTAAATCAACAACCAAAAGGTCGGATATTCTAATTGATTGAACTATGCACAACTTGTGATATTTCAATTATATAACAAAATATTATGCTAAAAAGAAATAACACAGACACCAGAATTTTGTTAACGAGGAAACCGCAAATGCAGAAAAACCCCGGGACCTAGTCCAGATTGAACACACATTGTATTAAGCCGCTAAAGACACTAGCCTACTCCAAATTAACTTCGCTCTGGACTGTAGTTGAACCCCAATCAATCTCACACTGATCCAAGGTACAGTTATGCTCCTACGTCTCTGATCCCAGCATGATGCTACGTACTTGATTCCCTTAGCTTATCTCACCCACAACTAAGAGTTGCTACGACCCAAAGTCGAAGACTTTAATAAAAAAATTTATATCACACAGAAAAGTCTACGATAATAGATAAATCCATCTTCCACGAATATACCTACGATTTTTGTTCCGTCTTTTGATAAATCAAGGTGGACAGGAACCAATTGATAAACCGGACTTATATTCCCGAAGAACAACCTAGTATTATCAATCACCTCACAATAATCTTAATCGACGCAGCGAAAGAAGATATTGTGGAATCACAAACGATGAGACGAAGATGTTTGTGATTACTTTTATATCTTTCCTATCGGAGATATCAATCTCAAGCCAGTCGTTACGATTGTAATCAATACGATAGAAACAGGAAGATCAGATCACACAACTACAAAAAAGTAGTATCGGTCTGGCTTCACAATCCCAATGAAGTATTCAAGTCGTTAACCTATAGGCTCTCGGTAGAAACCTAAGGTTAAAGGAGAATCGACTCTAGCTTATACAACTAGTATCACACATGAGGTGTGGGGATTAGGTTTCCCAGTTGCTAGAGTTCTCCTTTATGTAGTCTTTCAAATCAGGGTTTGCAATCAATGTTAGCTTAGTAACAAAGCATTCAATATTCACTGTTAGATGAAAACCTGATTAGATTCAAGGTAATATCTTTCAACCGTTAGATCGAAAACTTAGCTTGTTACACAAAAATGAAATGCACGTTTTAGGTTTGTGTAACCGTACTCAAACATGTACATTCGTTGGTTCAACAGTAGTTAACCAAATGGTTATCCATATGAGCACTTTCATATCAACCATATTCTTCTTTACCATAACTAGTTCGAATGCCTCAAATGAACTAGTTAGAGAGTTGTTCAATTGCTTAGATCTTATAGAAGTATACAAGACACAATCGAAGCAAAAACGATTTGATTCACTCGAATCGATTCATGAACTTTATAGCCACGGTTTGCAAAATTGCATTCCTTAGTTAATATAAGTATAAGTTCACGAATAATCGTTTTTAGAAAATAACCAACCTAAGTACGCGGACTAGGTACGCGGACTTAAGTACCCGGAATAAGTTTGTAAATAGTTCACAAACTCCAGCAGATTTTCTCGGGAAGAGAACCTCCGACAGTACGCGGACTGGATTCGCGGACTCTGTTCTGGTTTCCTGAGAAGCAAAGTATACATACTTTGGTTCAAGGAATAAGGACTTATACATGTATGTGTTTCCACACAACGCTTATATCCAACAACGGTTATATAATCTAAACTCTTATTTTAATCATTGAAACATTTTTAGAGGACGTTATATAGATGTTATTCACAAACCATTTTTCGTCAAAGCCATTTTCAAGTGATTGAAACATATCATGACTTTCGTCACTAGGTAAAGATGAACTTGGCCAAAGCGAAAGCTTACCAACACATATTTCGAGAAATAGATAAGCGAGATAAACTCGGCTCGAAATAGCAAATGTGTATAATCAAAGTATATATAGCAAAACGAATTTTGTCTCAAGATAGGAGATAGAGTATATAGACTTTTGAGTGATATATAAGTTCAAGTCTCCACATACCTTTTAGTCGATGAAGTTTCACTAGTTCCTTGAGTAGTTCTTCGTCTTGTATGATGATCTCCATTGAGTTCTTGATTTCAACTACACTTTTTATCCTAGTCCGAGACTTAGCTATAGTAGACTAGAAATCAAGACTTATAGTTTTGATCACTAACATTGACAAACATGCTTGAGATAGCAATGCATGCGAGTTCGACCGAGCGGTGCTCTAACACTAAGGTTAAAGGAGAATCGACTCTAGATTACAACTAGTATCACACAAGAGGTGTGGGGATTAGGTTTCCAGTTGCTAGAGTTTTCCTTTATATAGTCTTAAAATCAGGGTTTGCAATCAATGCTACCTTGGTAACAAAGCATTCAATATTCATCGTCAGATGAAAACATGATTAATTCAAGCTAATATCTTTCAACCGTTAGATTGAACATAGCTTATTATATTGTTTGTGGGTGGAAACCGTTTCTGCTGATTTTGGTAATTTTGGGTGTGTGGATGAGAAACGAATCTAAACCCTAAACAATGCACTGCACGAGAGGACTTTTGATTCGAGAGATCAATCTGTACAATCCTGGCCTAAACCAAGAAATGGCCATTCCAGGCTTGCTTCGGTCACAAAGTGAAGGAGAAGGGTTGGACTTAGGGAGGGAAGAGAAGAGTGTGTTGAGACCAGAATAGTTGATTCTGAAGGTATGGTTTTTTTATGACTTATATCTGAAAGTAGAACTGGTTAGCAGAATGGAAAGCTACCAGGTGATTTCTGGATACTGTGTTGTTACCGACCAAAACTTGTTGTCTTGTGGAAATAGGTGAAACCTATTTATACAAGTCGTAATAAAACGTACCCTGATCTCGTAGGAAGTGGAAACGATTGAGTGGTGGAAGAGTGGAGTAACGTGTAACGTTAGAATTTATGTTTCCATGATGAAGGAAACGTTTACACCATTACTTCTTGCCATTACTAACCGCTCTTCTTTATGACACTTTCTTGAAACGGTGTATTGCACATCGAACGCTGTAAACCGCCATACCAATACCCTGATGAGTATCCCCCAGTTTGTGACATGTTTGATGTCTCGAGTGTTTTCGTGGAAAACATGTAACACTTTTCTACGTGTGGCAAGTCAAAGTCAAGGGACTTACCGCAGGAAAATAACATGCAATGCTATTAGGCTCGTTTTGGCTGGTCGCCTAAAACTTGCCACAGGTTTGTCAGTTCAGTGGTGAACTTCGATGGCTGAGATCGCATCTCATGAAGGAGTGTAGCTGTTGGTTATGGATACCTTGTGTTGGCGCCTGATAATGGCGCGGTGGCGTTTTGGTGTATGCCAGTGGCAATGTGGCATAACTGGCATGACTCGTGCATGCCAGTGGAACGGTGATGCAAGTGGCACCTGGCATAGCCATGGCCACTAGATTTAGGCAGCTGGTCGCCTGAAACTTGCCACAAGTCTGTCAGTTTGGTGGCGAACTTGGATGGCTGAGATTGCATCTCAGGAGGAAGGATGGACATTGATTATGGCCGCGTCTTGTTGTATAGAGAAGTGGCTCCATTGGCATAGATGTGGCGTGGCAACATTGGCCCTGTTGCCACGCCAATCCCATTGCTCTGGGAACGTTATTTGTCTTTGGTGGCAATTTGCTCAAATTAGGGTTTGTCGAAACCCTAATTGGTGTACGTGGCATGCGTTTGCGGCATGGCGCGACTTTTGTGCAATTGGCGCCATGGCTATGCCAAAGGAACCATGGCAAGGCCATAGTATGGAAACGGCCACAGGAGTAGGAATTGTCGTGGGTGGCTACTTATGGCAGGTTGCCACGAAGTTGGCATGTTGCGAAGTTGCCGCGATAGGGTGCGTTTGGCATTTAATGCATGGTGGAAAGTTTAGAGTAACGTTATTGGCCACAAAAGGGGGTCGGCCAAACATAAGGCGCGACCACACTTCTGGTGAGAGTGTGGCGCCCTTAGGGCGATCTGATTGGTCAATGGGAAGTGGGGCCAGCAAGCTAGAGCGTGGCCTTTTTCGGAATCCGCGTGGCGCATTTAGGACGACCTGATTGGTCGATGGGAAGTGGGGCCGACAAGCTAGGGCGTGACCACACTTCCAGCGCGCTGTGGCGGATTTAATTAATTGTGACAAGCAAGATCTGGTATATTGCGCGAGGCGCGAAACCCTAACTTCTGCAAGTTAGTCAGGTTGACTGAATTCTATGTGTCAACACAGAGCTCTTTTAAGTTCGTTGCCAGAGAGCAACATGCTTTTCTGATTGAATACCTTATGCAAAGATCTTATTCTTAGTACTTGGCGATTCATGCTACTCTGCTGCGAGTGAACACAAATCGTCATGCCATATCAACATTAAGAGTTCAACTGGAGAACATAGCATAGAAGGCATCCAGAGGAACTTATATTAAGTGAATATGCGCGAGGCGCTGAAATTTACAGAACATCTGGGATTCGCCAGTCTGGATAAATTTCATGTAAATATATTGAGCGGCTCAATAAATTTTCCAGTGGAGAGGTTAGCATACGTGGCTCTGTTTCCTTGCAGAGTGACGTCACATCAGATGCAAGGTTTTACGATTTTAACCCTAAGCTAAAAACCACCATCAACAATGAGTTGTATATAAGAGAGGATTATTTGGAATATTAATTCATGTGTCCAATTTCTTTTGGTGATACTCATTTGATAGAGATCAAAAATTGCAACCACATTGTAATATCATGGAGTCTACAATCAAAGTTTAGTGTGTCGTGACGGGGTGGGGCTCACACCAAATCAAGATTTAATACATCGTGACGGGATAGGGCTTCGTCTTTAAGTTCCTTGCATGCCAGTTTTGGTAAAAGAAAATTTCTAAAAATTATAAGAGATATATACCCGATACGCATCACGGGTTACATTCAGTTTCTTAAAAGAAAAAGAAGGCTTTATGCCACACCCTATCAAAAATTATCATCAAACCGGGTACGTTGCACATGTTATGTGCCTGTTTTGTTAAAAAAGGAAACTGTTACGAGAAGTTAAATATGCCCGGTGCATAGCATGTAATGAGACGGGGCGAGAGAAGACGAGCCACACCAAATAAAAAGTCCTAAGTGACGGGGGAGGCGCTGCCTAGCCAAACCAAATTAAAATCTGCACGAGAACTGGCGAGTCGAAGCCGAGCCACACCAAATCAAATTTGGACGGGACGAGGCAAAGCCGAGCCACACCAAGTCAAAGATCCTAAATGATGGGACGAGGCGCAGCCGAGCTACCCCTAATCAAAAATGCATAGCGACTGGGCAGGAAGAAACCCCGCGACACCAAATCAAAAATATACACGAAGGGACGAGGCGAAGCCACATCATACCAAGTCAAAAATATGGTTAAAACAAAAATAAATGATGGTGGATGGTTTTATGCTCCGCCCGGTGCTACGCACGTGCATAAAATCTAGGTGGCACAAATAAGTTTCAGCATTTTTATTGCCTTTTATCTTCAATTTCTCATGTAATTCATACGACAGTCCAGTGTCTTAAGGATAACCATCATCATTATTGTATTTGTGAGAAAGTCGTTATAATAGATGCTTTTCATAAAATTGTGAGCAAGTCCAACACTAATTTCACGAAAACAAGTAATATTGGACTTTAAAAGACATATTAAAAATAAGCCCACATGTATTTGGAACAACTGGGTCGGTACAAATGGGCCGATTTAACACTCACGTTTCTAATTCGGAACGTTAAATACGGGAATAATTCGGAAAGTTCAGAAAACACGCGAACCCATTTCGGAAATTCAGTTAGACGGACGATTTGTTCGGGAACGTTAGATATGCAAAAATTCGTGAATGATTCGCCAGATTGCTAACTAGACTTCACCTTGCCCCGTTCTGATGCATTTTTTATTTTTGTGTCGCGTGATTTTGATGCGGTAAAGCTTTTGGATACTACATTTAATGTTTAAATAGTTTTATTCAAAACTGAAAAACATTACACTAAAGATCACCCAAAATTTTGTAGGTTCACAGTTACAAAAATTCAATAGGGAAAAAAAATCAAATAGTCACATACAAAGAAAAGACCTAATTACCAGGTGTGTAGCACGGGTTCTTTCCTAGAACTGAGAACATAGAGACGTAAAGAGAGGCAAATATTTTGGGTGATCTTTAGTGTAATGTTTTTCAATTTTGAATAAAACCATTCAACATCAAATGTAGTATCCAAAAGCTTTACCGCATCAAAATCACGCGACACAAAAATAAAAAATGCATCAGGACGGGGGAAGGTGAAGCCTTGTTAGCAATTCGGCGAATCATTCGCGTATAGTTCGCGAACTTTTGCGAATCTAACTTTCCCGAACAAATCGTCCGTCTAACTGAATTTCCGAACTGGGTTCGCGTGTTTTCTGAACTTTACGAATTATTCGCGTATTTAACGTTCCGAATTAGAAACGGCAGTGTTAAATCGACCCATTTGTACCGACCCAGTTGTTACAAATACATGTGGGCTTATTTTTAATATCTTTTAAAGTCCAACACTACTTGTTTTCGTGAACTTTTCCTTATTTGATAAAAAAAAAACCTGATTTTGGGCATACCAAAATCGTATTAGGCATACCTAATAAAGACAAAAAGGGATATGAAATAACAAAATCAGAAGTCCCCTTAACCATTTTTTTTAATGGCAAATCTGCCCTTTTAGGATTAGTGTTAATACAAATAATTAGTTAAAATAATTCTGATTAGTGATTAGTTTTAAGATTATTTAGTTATAATTTTGTGTAGATGAAAATTTTTGAGTAAGAAAAAAAAAAGTTAGATTTTTTTGGAGAAGGAGAAGGGAAAAATGAGAAAAAAAAACTTGTATTTGATTCAATGGATGAGGAAGGTACACTTCTGTCTTATGTTTAATCTCACTTTTGTAGCTTAAAATCATAAAAAGTTTGTTGTTTTTTCACTAAGGTTCGGCGAGTCTGGAATATGTTCAGCTTAATATATCAGCCGAACCCACCTGGATATTGACAACTAATGAACAGTCCGGCAAGCTGAAAGTGTTATTATTATGAGCCGAACCAACTAGTTTGGCTTGTTTAAAAATGTCATAATGAGCCGAACCTGATCCTGTGTGATATGGAAGAAAAATTATGTTAGGTTCGGGTTATATTGAGAAAATCGTAAGCGCCGAACCTTTTGGTAGTACATGGTTCGGCTATTTACATAAGTATTATATAAGCCGAACCTGATCATTTATATTCCTGATAATTATTGGGGTAAGAATTTTGTATTGGTTCGACACATAATATGAATATCGCAATAGCCGAACCTCGTAAATGTGCTACGTTCGGCACATATTATGATTATCGAATACGCCGAACCCCTATGCATCTCTATTTGTGACTAGGTTCGGCTTGAAATTTCATGATATTTCATGCCGAACTGTTCATATACACTTACAGGAAGCTTTTGTGAAGAACAATTCGGCTAAAAACGCCAATCAATTTTGAGCCGAACCCAACACTGTAACCGTCATTTAATCGATGAAAAACAGCAAATAGGAGATTGGGTTTGTAAAACTTACTTTCTTATCCTCATTTCCGGAGTTGGAGATGCAGTTGGTTCAATTTCTGGTTCAATTTCAGTTTCTACACCTTCATCTTCAATTGGTTCTTCTTCTTCAATTGATGGATTAGAAGACGATTTGGTTTGCCTAGTCCCAGCTTTTCTTGGTACGAGTCATTATGTAGTTGAGTTTAATCGACGATCAAATTTTTACGAATCGATAATTAATCACGGTGATGAATTTTTTTTTCCGAGAGGGGAAGAGTTCGGATAGAGGAGGAAGAAGAAGAGATGTTAAGAAAAACTGATTTTTAGACTTTGTATTAAGGGCATATAGATAATTAGACTACCCATAGGTTACCCTTATAAGGTCACCCAAGATGGAACTATTGCATTGTATGCGTGGAAAGATTTTGGGCATCCCAAAATCAGGGTTGGATTCGAACTCCCCTAATAAAGCTCTTTATACGCCCCCCACTCCACTGACCCACTCGTTTGTTGGTGTTAGTTTTACACATAATTAAAATATATACTTAATACACTAATCAAAACCACTACCATGACTTCATAATGTTTAATGTTTTTTTCGCATATAATGTATACCGAATTTTGTATCCCGAATTCATATTTCTAAAACGAATTATACATGTATGTATCCGGTTCCGAACTACTGCCGAATCACGAATCGTCGACCGACTTTTTGACCGAATTTAATTTTTACAAATCCGAATTATACATGTACGTATCCCGTTCCGCACGTTTGTCGTATTCCGAATTGCTAACTAGGAGGTGAAGCCATGCATCAACAAATCAAAAATGCATTCATACAGATCGAGGCGAAGCCGAACCACATCAAATAAAATATGTTAAGTGACAAGTGAAACCGAGCCTCACAAAATTAAAAATCCTAAGCGATAGGAAGAGGCAAAGTCGACATACACCTAATCAAAAATGTATCGCGACGGGGCGGGGCGAAGCCCCATGACACCTAATAAAAGATTTATCCACGGCATGTAAAATATGGTTAAAAAAAAATATTTAACATGATCATCTGCTTAAAAGAATTCTTAATATATTCATCTTAATGGATTCCTTTATTTTATTTTTTTGCAGGTTAAGATATCAGAGATAGGTGGCACAAATAAGGCATTTTTATTGCCTCTTATTTTCAACACCAAATAAAAAATGCAGCGGGACGGACGAGGCGAGGCAAGGCGAGACGAAGTTGAAGCCCAAGCCATACCTAATCAAAAATGTATCGCGACGAGGCAGGCGAAGCCCCACGACATCTAATAAAAAATGCAAGACGGCGCGAGGCGAAGCCACATCACACCAAATCAAAAATATGGCTAAATGAAAAATAAAAATGCTCGAGCATACCACGGGCACAAAATTTAGTTCTCATTGAATAACAAAAAATCTTTAAACTAAGAATTTGAAGCTCATTATCAGTTGTGCACAAAAGGTTCTCACGACAAAGCACGATACAGTTTACAAGGAGTTAATCTAACCAATATACTCCCTCTGTTCCTTTTTAATAGGTTGATTTCTATAAATAAATGTTTCAAAAAAATAGGCTGGTTTCCTAATTGGTAAAGTCAAATGTTATTTTAATTTTTTGGGACCACTTTTCTCTTAACTTATTTTGATGACAAGTGTCATGTGGACCATTTCACTTTACTTATTTTGCTGACAACTGTCATGGGATCATTTCACTTCACTTCTTTTATTTGACAAGTGTCATGAGGACCACTTTCAATGATTAGTTCTCTTAATTTTCTTAAATTTCTCTAAAAACAAAACCAACCTAGCCTATTAAGAAGTAATGTATGGAATAGTTAATTAACACATTTGAAGTCTCCCCAAATTTCTCCATTTTTTTTTT